>NC_083344.1:21916379-22216379 GCF_019175385.1 Lycium barbarum | reverse complement strand
TATACAAGTGTCCAGTTCGGGCTCTAGCCATGGCCCACGGGGCTGGGTCGTGACAAAAGTGGTATCAGAGCAGTCCATCCTTGGAGTGTCTACAGACCGTGTCTAGTAGAGTCTTGTTTATCGGTGTGTTGTGCACCACATCTATAAACAGGAACCTACAGGACATTTAGGATGTTATCTTTCCTTCTGTATTAGATCGTGCGATAGAGCCATAACCTAGGAAGGATTGTTTCTGACCCCTTTTCCTGTAGGTTGGTGCAGATTGGCGAGAGATGAAGAGGTAAGCTTCAGATAGTGGGGGTGCTAAGAAGGCCCCTAGAGTAGGTACAGGACCCCAGGCTCCAGGACCGAGCAGGAGGAGCCTCAGTTATTCTATCGAGGCTGACCCCTCGGAGGACCCAACGACAATTCCTCCGGAGTTTCTGCTATCTAGGGAGGCGGTCCCCGAGGCCGTACCAGTTGCTCCTATGGCAGAGCACCACGTTAGACCGGCTACCCCGGTAAGTGTTACGGATTACTCCAGCCCCCTATCCTGGTCGTCGGTAAACCAGGAGTTGCCCGGTTATCTACATTCCCCAGACTCAGATGAGGAAGACGATGAAGGCCGGACGAGTAGATGGCGGGCAGACGATGACGAGGAGCACATTTCACCTTATAGATCACCAGATCAGACTAGAGACCGATCGACTACAGGTATATGAGGCCTTATTGAAATTTCCTGTATATGTACATTTGCTATAGATTATTAACTAATAGTGGCAAGCGAAAATCAAAGGCGCCGACAACTAAGTATTTATAAGTAACAGCGACAAAGGTGTTCCCATCACCATGGGAATTTTGAAATCTAGGGTGGAAGGTAGTTATACATGCAGGTGAAAGTGGATATCAAGGTTACATTATGAGAATTTGTATATATAAAGAATGGAAAACTGGCCATCATCAAGGTAAGTTATTGAAGTATAGTAAGAAAATGCATTGAATATATATATATTGTTGATAAGTTCAGTTATAAAGTGTGAACAGAAGAAGCTGAAGGAATCAATAAACAAAAAAGATAGTTAAGCAGGGTATATGCCAGATACGGTATGAATGTTGCAGGTATGATTGAAACCTGCAGTTAAATATTGAAAGGGAAGTAAACAGGAAAGTGTAACAGGTGCAGTTCGAGTTGGACATACGAGGTAAGTTCATCATTTTCATACTGTTATTGATATGGGGAGCCCTATGCGGTGATGATACGATTTAGTATATACACATATATGTTGGCCCCGTGAGGCATTGTTGGTATTTCCTACGTGCAGGTTTTGGGATAGAAAGAAATACAGAGGAAACTCTGCCAAAATTTTAATAGAAGTAAAAATACAATGAGATATAAGTTCGTAAAGAAAGTCTTTAAAGGTCAGGTCAACAGTAATGATAAGATTTGACTAAGTTGCAAGTACGTCTGACTTCGAGAAATAAAGTTAACGGTTGAATTGATAATAATAGTAATTATGAGGTCGACATCGATATGGTAAATTTATCATGTTGGATTAAAGCTTTAAGAGATACCCTCCATGTCATCCGTAAGAGGCATCATTCTTATTTGGGAAATTTTATTTTGAAGAAGCAAATATGAGCAGCAAAGTTTGAAATTCATTTGAACGGACCAGAATACTTTCCAGCCACATTTTACCTTAGAAAAAGCTCATGTTGAAGAGAAAAAACGTCCAACAATTAAGTTTCATTTTTATTTGAAGAGTACAAAGCATACACCCAGTAGTTTATGAACTAAATAGTGCGTTCACGACCCAAGAACAAATCTGGAGGTAAACTATGTAAATCAAGCATTAGAAGCCCCGTGGTGCTTGTCGGATTCTAGTTCCTCTTCTTGTGGTGGTTTGGAGGATTTTTGTGAGAATTAGTAAAGCCCAGTGATGAAGTGACTAAAAGATATGACGTGATCTATGTGACTAAAGTATAAAGGAAAATGTGAAATGGAAAGGCAGGGTATAGAACGAATGAGAAAGATTTATATTATGCGATAACGAAAATGAAAGCGAGCACAAGAAAAGAAGGAGGTAATTAAAAGACGGAAATAAGAAGGAAGCGAGCGAGATAATAGTGCAGTAATAGGTTATGACATGTATAGCTGAGGACACGAGTAATATAAGTGACGGAACTGTGAAAGACCAAACTATAAAAAGATGAGCAACGAAGCAGAATGAGTGACAGAAAATAACTGGGATGATAAGAACAGATAGGGATGAACAAAATACACTTTGAAAAAGAGAAAGGGATTATGTAGGAGTAGTGTTTTCCGAAGGATACAGGAGTAGCAAGAGATTCCTCGTGCACAGAATAAAAGATGGACATAGAATGGAGAAATGGGAAGGAATACTAAAGAAAGCACCCAAGATTGACGTAATTAATTGAGTACGAGTGAAATAAAAGGGAAATACATAGCTACGAATTTAAAGGTGTAATACGACGAAAAGGTGATAAGATAAGACTGTCATTAAGATGAACTCGATATGAGTTTTAGTAAGTTAGAAGTCGGTACTGTGTACACAACAAGGGTAAAAGAGCTTGAGGCATAAAGGAGTACTTCGTGTGTATGACTTCACCTTGAAAACAGTGAAATCCTTAAGGGACAAGGACTGTAGGTTTGAAGAACAAACGATGTATTGTAAATTTATTAGAGGAAACATATGATACAGGTTGGGATAAAGATAATGTTACAAGAAAGCTTTGGACACTTATCATTGGAAAATAAGTACTACCTAATTGAGAATTTAGAATGACTACAAGTACTAAATAATTATTGATTGGAGTCAGTGGAATGTGGCCTTGGATGAGTTGCTACATTGGTTGGATTACTCGATTACGGATTTTCAGATGAGATTTTGTACTATACATAGAAAGGTTCTCGTTGCTTCGATATTTTGTTAAGGTTTCGTACATGGATAATCAAAGTTATAAATTACAAAGAAAAACATGAGTATGGTACAGTATACCAAGTGAATTGGAAAAAGGATCGGGTGAAATTGAGATTGGAAATAGGGACATAGAGCAGAACATAAACGGATAATGGCATAAGTACACCCTGAAGGGGGAAGCGGGTGAGAGCAATGCGAGTGTAAGATAGAAACAATTGACACTACAACACATTTGATATGAATGCTTAATCTTTAAGTGAGATCCCTCGCTGGGACAAGTTAGTAAGATCTGAAAACCAGCAATGAATGGATAGAAGAAAGGATGGTAATTGAGATGGTGCGGAGAAGAATCTGTAAATATCCTGAATGATGTGGCATTACAAGTGGGTGCTTATAAAAAGAAAGAGTACGGCAGAAGAATGGTAACAAGTAACTTAAGAGATATTATAAAAGATAGCAATGTTATACTAGATTAAAGGCTAAGATGTTTGCAATAGAGTTGTACGCTAATGATGTTGCGACTTATAAGTAGCAAAAGGAAGGGACAGAAAATCTCCTATAATAGGATATGAGAAAAATCAAAGAATGAATCAAGGGAAAGGAGTATGACAAGATAGGCTATGAGCTGTACGGATGAAATATGTATGGCAAAATGAATCAGGAGAAGGAAAGACTACGACTAATATTGGACATACTTTCTATAAGTTGTACAAGAATAGTTATGCAACCTACGAATGTTTGTATGCTAAGAATGAGACCAAGCGAGTACTTGATAAGAAGAGTAAGGATTCGGTAATAAAAATACAGCTGAGATATTTTGGGTGGATTAAGGCAAGATGTAAAGATGGTTTAAGCCAAATTACCAAGATAGAAGTAGTACTGAGGGCAAATAGGCCTGGCCATGATTGAGCCGAAGATTTATCTCGATACCGATTGTAAGATACGAGAGGAAAATGCAAAGGTAAAGTATGAAGGCTAGTGAAACGATGCTAAGGTATTGCTCGGGCTAATTTGAGTACCTTTGCATATTCTGAAAAGATTGCAACATAATGTGAGACAGAAAAAGAGAACTAAGAACAAGACCTGGGTAAAGAGGCAATAGAAGAGTTTGAATTAAAGATAAAGGAATGACACGAGATGATATGCCTAAATCGTTACAAGATGGATCAAGGGAAATTGCGAAGTGGTTGAAGCGAGATGAACAGAACGAGCTGGTTACTAGAAGACTGTGAATTTATATGTCAAATCAAGAAATCTTTTAGAATTATACCAGTTAATAATAGAAAGATCATAGAGCAGCTATGTAAAGTTATAATATGAGGAAACCCCCGTGCTACTTGATAGCCAACTCTAAGGATTTAGATTAAGAGTTAAAAAGTAGAGTGACAGTTAAAGTCTTTTACAAAAGTCGAGGAGTAATACATGAGGCCGAAGATTCCACAATATGGATTGTACAGTAGAGCAATGTAAGGCTATTGATGTAAAATAATTTTACACCCTAGGAAATTTCGTCTTATTCGTAGAATCTGCGAAGGGTCTACAGGTTACCAGAGGCATGAAATACTCCAGGGATAGTAAAGTCTAATAAATCGACGAGGGACGTCTACGCGCAAGAGGCAAGACGAAGTGAACGATACATCTTAAGGAAGTAATTTATAGAAGAAGAGAGAGTCGAGTTATGACTAAGTGCACCAGAGAGAAGAGTAAGATTTCAGCAGAAGAGCGCGCAATACAACTGTCAACCAACGGCGAAATGAAGAGGAGCGTAAAGACAACGACATGTAATTATCACCTCGTGGGGCAAGTGCAAGAGGAAACATTAAGGCAATGGTTACGTAGAGATCTGGAATGCGTTATAGTAAATTAAAGGGAATCGACCAATGAAAGAGGCATGTGAAGGGCATAATTCAGTAAAAGAACGTGTAAGGAAGTATTGGGAGTGCAGAATTAGTTTAACATTCGAGGACGAATGTTCCAAAGGGGGGAAGGATGTTATACCCCGTATTTTTGTACGATGGATTATTCGTAAGCTAATCGACATGAATTCAAGGACGAGATTATTTTTGGGATATGAGACAAGGACTTTTAATCCCGATTTTTAATATGGCACGACTTGCATGTAAATTCCAATTAGTATGGAAATATTAGTGGAGATTAGGGATTAATTAACCATGATTAGATTATTAAGTGGGGATTAATAATTAATTAAGTTAATTACACCATGAATGGGCCCCACCCGATTTAATAATTAGAAAATAGCATGAATGAGGACATGCCAATTGGAGGGGGTATGTGTCAATATGTTAGGCAGCCTATATAATCCAATTTGATAACTAATTCATCAACAATACTTCATTTTATCTTCACAAAGTTAAGTAGGAGAGAGAGGCTCTAAGCTAGAGAGAGGGAGAGAGAGCCACGGCCAAGGCAGCAGCCCTTGAGCTCACGGCCAGCTGCTGTTTTTCACCCTTAAAATTGTTATTTTATCTTAAATTGAAGAAGGGAGTATTACCAGCCATGGCTGCCAAGCTTACGGTATGACCAGCCATGGCTGCCAAGCTCACGGTCATGGCATCCCTTGATCAACCTCAAGTGTTGCAAGAAAAATCAAGTTCCTAAGGTAAGGTTTAATTCCCTCTTACATGTTTTAGTGATGATTTGGTCTTTGTATGAATTGGTGGATGTGGAATTGGATGCAAGAATTGTGTATGTTGATGTTGAGACTTTATTTGGGTCGTATAGGGGCTGCCTTAATCTAGAAATAGTGAATTAGTTTTAATTAGTGTTATTGTTATTGTTGTCATTGATTATATAATGAAAACGGAAGAATTTGTTTTAAGGGTTGTTTGGGATGTGTTGTTGTTTGCGTTGAATTGGAGGACTAAGTGTAATTAAGATTATGTGTTGGGTTGTTGTAATTGTTTGACTATTATAGAGTCATTTCGATGAAGTATGGTGGCAGTATATTATTAGGATCAACTTGAATATGTCGTAGTCGTTATGTTAACAATCATTGAATGTCGTAATATGTGGGTCGTTCGGAGTATTCCTGAATCATGTCTTAGCTAGTCTTGGAATATTATTTGAATGTGTGGTTGTTGATGTTGACTTGGTCATTTTATAGTTGGCTTGGAAGAAAGGGAAGTGAACAATATAGGGGAAGTGCCGCCCAATTGTTTAGAAATAAGCTACTAACGTTGAAGTACGTTTTATGCCTTTCCGTAGCTTAACCATAGTCATGACGTCTTAATATAGGTTAGGACACTTCGGGTAGCGTATACGCATCGTATCACGGATAAGTGTTAAAGGTATGTGAAGCTAACCCGTCTTTCTTTTTGGCATGATCTTTATGAAACAAACAGACGACGAGCGTATAACTCAAAAGAAGTTCCTATTCTTAGAAACACTAGGATGGCTAATGTCTTTGATTTCCAGAACCTATTTCATTATGTTTTGATACGTGTCAATGATTCCTGAAATTCTATTTGATATGATCCATAATGACATTCGAGGGGCATTTGACATAACTGTTGTCTTGATACTCAAGTGTTAGTTTATTCTACTTATTCTATTGAGTCTCAGATGATGATTTAGTTTGCATATGGTTGCTCACTACTCTGCTCGTGCATACTGATAATACATCTTTCACCGAGTCCCGGGCCGGGTATGTTTTCGTGCACAGTATCACTGCATTGTTCACCGAGTCCCTCTCTAGAGGGCCTGGTACGGTATATATATATGATGATATGATGATGTGATGACATGATGATATTATGATGTGATTATGGCGCCAAGGATGGCGTGTGATAACTTTATTCACCGAGTCCCATAATGGGCCGGGTATGATATATGATATTGATATGCATGATTTACATTTCATAAGGCAAGTGTATTGGTATTTTGGATGTCATACTTGTCTCCTGTGATCTCTATTTCAGTCATGATCCTCTTTATTGTATTTCATGCTTTATATACTCAGTACATATCTCGTACTGACCCCCTTTCTCCGGGGGGCTGCATTTCATGCCCGCAGGTACAGATACTCGATTTGGCGATCCTCTAGCATAGGATTTCCACTCAGCTGTCTTGGAGAGCTCCATTGTTTTGGAGCCTATACTTTTGGTACAGATCTTTTGATGTATGTATATATATATATATATATATATATGTTTATCCAGGGGTACGGCGGGGCCCTGTCCCGTCATATTTCACTATCAATACTCTTAGAGGTCTGTAGACATATGTGTGGGTTGTGTATAAGTTTTGTCCAGCTGTGTCTATACGATATGCTATGGATATGTTCGTTTGTAGTGGCAGCCTCGTCGGCTTGCGTATCATATTGACATATAGTGGAAGCCTGGTCGGCTTGCATATGACATTATGTTTTGATTAGTTGTGGCTCCTCAGGAGACAGGTTATCTGGAAATATATATATGATGGCGTTATGAACCTTTTGAGTTCTTTTGGATGTTTCCACTTTGTTCTTAAATTCAGTTTGGCTATATCTAACAGGTACGTATACGAGGGTCCAGTTCGGGCACTAGCCATGGCCCACGGGGCTGGGTCGTGACAGCGTCAATTCATATACTTTGAAGTCTTTAGAAAATAGAGTCATTATCAAGGAATAAAATTGAGGATCAAGAAATAGCTCAATATTCTAATATTCATATTGAATCCACAACTTGAGACTTTCAAATATGAAGCCATTCTCATCATAATCATCATAGACACATTATAATCTTTGACATCATCGCTGTCATTACAAAAACATGTTTGTCGTTGTAGTCATAAAAGCTTACAAAATCATAAACCTTTGTTTTGGAAAAATACGGACATTTTGGAAAACATTTACGAGTTATCAGGAAGGGAATCATGCCTTGGAATCATAGACTTTTAACTTTGATAACAAGGAAGATATGGAAACATTTATGAAATCATAACACAGGAATCATGCCTTTGAAAGAAAGGGACGAGCCTTAACATACCTTTCGGGAGCCTTAGTCGTTCAACGTTTATCCTTCCAAGCTCGTAAATCTACATATAAACCATTCATAATATTATTAGGCTTAATGTCATACGCTCATCTTAAGCCTTCAATTTAATTCCGTTTAGAATCTGCCGAAATTCGGGTAGCACCTCCCCTATTTATATGCCTAGCCCGAAATCACAATCCAACAACCAACAACAATAACAAAAATACCAACATCAATAACATCATTTCCAACACCAATATGTACCATACAACAGCCCACACGTTGTTTTCCAACTTCCATAACTAACCAACTTACTACACAATTATTTAACGACTTTATCTCCGTAAATAAGCCTTAAATAATACCAAAAGAGAAAGATTCATACCTTTTTTCTTGTTAAGACAGCAATATCCTCAATATCCACGCTAAAATCCACCACAAAACAATACTAGAACCACAACCATGCGTTACCCGGACCTAAACTACTACTCCGCTACTTGAAAATTGCTCACTTTTTGTTTCCCTAACTCTCTCTCTCTCTTCAGTTTCTGGAATTTTCTAGCAAAATCAGATGGAAAAGCGGGTTATTACCCTTTATATAGGGGTCAAATTCGGGTCGGGTTCACTGTAGCAATACTGTAGCAAGTCGGTTACTGTAGTGGTATAGCACGCGTTTCTGCTCTGTCAGCCAAACTGGTAACGTCCATAATTCTCTACTCCGATGTCCTATCTATGAGTAGTTTGTTGCGTTGGAAACTAGACTCGACGAACTTCATTTTAAGCTTTTGTTTCACCTTAAAACACTTCATATGCTAAGAGATATTCGTCCCCCAAGTTGGACCAAAATGTTCACACAAAACATTACCCATCCTTTCTCCAAAGTCGTACTACTTCATTTCTTCCACTCATTTCCTTATAAAACCTTCCGGTGTACCTTAGATACATCCTTCACTCATTAAATATACTTAATAATGCTTGCTCCTTATATTCCAAAGTGGTTTTACTTAACCCTAACTCAACGTACTTATGTTTCAAATTTGAAAAGTGCTCTTTGAAGATACGGGGTGTAACAATAACGGACTGGAAGGAAGCCCCAATAGACTCCATCTGAAGGAAAGAAATCTGTAGAGAGCCCACTAGTCCTCCCAAAAGGTATGATTTCCTATCAGCCTCTGTAGGGATCAACGGAGTAGAATAACGGGCCAAGTAAAGGAAACAGGTCACATAGGATTCCAAGGACATGCCATTCTGCTCAAGGTGTAAAAACTGCTCCCTACGAGCCTCTCTCAAAGACCGGGGCACATACTTCTCAAGGAAGGCCTGGTAGAACTGAGTCCAATTCAATGGAGGAGAACCCTTAGCCATGAAATACCTCCACCACATCTTAGCGTTGCCGCGAAACTGGAAGGACGCATAATCAACACCGTGGGTCTCCACTATACCTATACGGTGCAGCAGCTCATGCATATCAAGAATAAACTAATAGGCATCCTCGGACGAAGTACCAGAGAACCTCGATGGCTCTAACTTCCTAAACCTCCCTAGCAAGTCCTAATCAGCAGTAGTCATAACGGCGGCACCCATAGCCCTAATATATTCACCAGGGGCGGGTATAGCATCAATGCTGGGAGCCATAGCTGCGGCAGGATGTGCTTCCCATGTAGGTCCCTGCTCAGGGGTCTGTGCCCCAATCCTAGTCTGTGAACCCCCGCCAAGTGTAGTAACGCCGGCGGTCGTCTGTTGGACATTGAGATGAAGAAATACTCTTGCCATAGTATCATGCATGGCCTGATTAGAAGTAACCTCACGCTGTGTCCGTGCTAGGGCCATGACATCCTCTGTGGTCTGGTCTCTATCCGGCTAATACTTGGGCTCGGGAGATAGAGAACTCTCTTATCGCCGGCCCACCGTCGGAGCTCTACCCCTGGCTGGGGCAGCTCCGTGGCCTCTCACTCTGCTGCACCATCTGGCTGTCGCTCGCCCTCCAGTGCCAGCCGTAGCTGCGGGCTCTGGCACCTGACCTCGGGCCATAGTAGCTCGAGTACTCACCATCTGTAAGAGAAGAGATAAGAGTCAGATACCAATTTGAATAAAGTAGCACGATGGAAAGAAAGAAGGTGAGATTTCATAAATGTCCCATAGCCTCCCACAGATAAGTACGGAGCTCATCGTACCGATCCACGAGACACTACTAGACACGCTCTTGTATTAAAGCCCAGATAACCTAGGGATCTAATACCAACTTGTCACGACCCATTTTAGCATAGGGCATGCGGGCACCTACCTTACCTCGGTAGGCGAACCCTTAGCTCAGCATTCATAATAATAGAAAATAGCGAAAGAAGGTAAAATTATGTGAGTCTCACAATATAATATAATGTTAACGAGTGAAGAAGTAAATGAAATCCACCCCAGTATCTGGTCTGGTCATATAAGAGCATCTAAAACCGAATACTAAAGTCTGAATAATAATACATAAGTAGTCTCAAATCATATGTCATACCCCAATTCTGATAGGGCATGATGGGCACCCGACCCTTACTTAGAGTCGAGCGAACCCGCTGGCTCTCGTTATATTCATAATCTTACTGGACTCTTAATCATGAAATGATATGCATAATGAAAGCTTTTCAAAACATTCTTTTTGTATTTCTTAAATCAAGTAAAATCTGTAATAATATGAGTCCGTAAAGTGATGTAAAATGATATGTCGGCTTACATAGCCTCTTACAAGACTGACATACTGTATACATGAATCTGTCTGCAAAATTCTCTAATGTAGTACATGATATCCAAACTTAATTTGGGACAGAGCCCCAACATACCCATAATGCATCTGATTCAAATCATAAAAAAATACTCTGACTCAGCCATACTCCGAATGAAATGGAGTTTACCAATCCAGTTGATAGCCTTGGAATACCCTACAGTCAGTCTCCTGTATAATCTTTCCTGCAAAACAATCTGGGGCTGCGTGGCATGAACACAACGCCCCCTGGCAAAAGGACGTCATTACGAACAATGTACCGAGTATGTAAGGCATATGAACATCAAGTACAGATGAATCATGAAAATTAGTCTCAATATTTGAATGCATCTGTGGCTAACATCTGAGAATATCTGCGTAACTCTATATGGCTGAAACTGACTCTGTGGCATATGATAGGCGTAGGTTATAATATAACTGATAGTGTTGTGGAACGTACAACCCGATCGATATATAATATAATAGAGTTGAGGAACGTACGACCCGATCCATACATAATATAATAGTGCCGAGGAACGTACGACCCAATCCATATATAATATAATAGTGCCGAGGAACGTACGACCCGATCCATATATAATATAACAGTGCCGAGGAACGTACGGCCCGATCCATATATAATATAAAATATATAAATGCATGTAAGACTCGGAAAAGGATAATCTGAAGTCCTCTGGTGACATAAGAAGCTAGTATGATAAGTCTCTGGGAGTTATGGACATAAACCATAGGAGGCCAAGGATACAAATATCTCTACACTATCTAAGAATAGAGTCTTTGGAACTCGCTTGCTCACTGTGTTCGTTCATATGATAAGGATCATGCCAAGATGAAAGAAATGGATAGCCTTAACATACCTTATCCGCTTCTTAAGCTAATCCAAACTTAAGTCTCGAGCTTCCCAAGATCAACAACAACGTCAGTAGATACCAAACATTAGCTATAGGTACTTAGCAATCCAACCCTAAGCTAGCACTTCATTTATAGAAATTTGGACAACATTTCCTTTATAAATTCAAAAAACCCCGAGAATTCAACTCGGCCAAATCATCAACAACAATACCAACAACTATATTAACAATATCAACTATTAATCCCATCGATCCAGCCCCTCAACAATATAAAAGTAGTTCCAATAAATTCAAACAATAATGCGACGAGCGGTAAGCTAGGCTTCTCAATTAAATAATAGTTTTAAACCCCATCTTCATTCAAAAATTTCTAAACAATACTAACAACAACAGTAACAAGTTCCAAATCAGCCACCAAAGAACCCATATGATAACAACAATTTATCTGATTTCCGACATAACTTTCGTATTCCATTCATCTAGCCTTGTAGATGGGATTTGGATAACTCAAATATGTCTAGTAGAGGAGAATTATTACCTCATATGCCAAGAAATACTCTTCTTCAATCTTACTTTACTTTGAAGAAGCCTGAATCCAACAACATGATAAACGAATAACGAGATCGAACCGGTGGGCAAAACCCGAATATTGTTCTTGAGAAAAATAAAAAAGAATTATACTTGAACTCATGAATTTCTTGATCATGCTGCTGCATACATGGAGTATCATATTGTTGTTCCATAAACTGGTTGCTACTCTAAATTTATTAAAGAAAGTCATCTAATTACATGAAGCTTGGACTTTATTCTCATCAAATTACCAAACCTTTCCTTTCCGATCTTGGTTTGCCTCACAACCTTTTCGTTGCTACTCCATTTTAAAGGAACAAAGTCTTTAACTCAATTGAGTTAAAAGTCCAAAAACGTTGCTTCTCCAACTAATTAAAAACAAAGTTTCTAATTTAATGGAATAAGGAGGTTGTTGCTCATCTAATTAAAACAAAGGCTGGAACGTTACTACCTATGTTATAAAGGGCAAAATATTTAGTTAACATCTAAAAGGTTTCTATCATGGCTAAATTATAGGTCCCACCCAAATCCTTTTCCAAAAAATGAAGACAAAGGCATTACTACTCTATAAGTGTCATTCGGGAGTTTTATGCAAGGTATAGTCACCTTGTTGATCACATGACTAGGAGACATGTGGATGTTACTTACTAACCCTTATCCAATCCCTTTATATCGACTACACTCCACACTTAAACAATTACACACATAATTAACGTCTTGATCTCAATTCACGTAAATAGCAATTATTTTTAACACATGTCATTACTCATTATTATACTCATGTGATATAACACTAGTCCATAGCTCGTTTTCCACACATAAAATATTATTTACAATCATCATCGTCACAATTTCCCATTTTAAATCATTTTCTTGATTTTCATGCTTGAATATGACCAAATCCTACGGCCTCGGTAAAATTGCTCGCGTTGGACAGTTAAACTTCCTAGTCCGAAAATACGGGATGTAACATCCTTCCCCCCTTTAGAACATTCGTCCTCGAATGTTAAACTAGTCCTGTATAAGTATACTGGTTATGGTGACCTCATAACGAATCAATTGTAACTCGAACTCATCTATCATGTTATGCCTCTCTTTGCTTTGCCTAACATCATTCTCCACTTGACATATGTTAATATTGAATTTCCAAAGAAAGGTGTCATAATTTAGCTACTTCCGTAATTGATTGCAACTTACTATATCCATTTACGAAGCTTAAGTCGAGTTTTTCTTGTTTTGGAGTTATCTTTCCAGTAACACTGTAGAATAGGAGTTGTCTTTCCATTGGGTAGTTTACCATCGCATATTGGTTCCTCTTGTTCTCTCTTCTAAATTTTATAGGTCTACTTCCACTCTTTATTTAGGTCGCATAGTCCACAGTGTACCTCCTTCTTGGATTCATCATTTTAATCCTCTGACATACACTATCTATAATATTCCATTTGAATAGTTGAAAACGAGTTTCCTTCTTAGTAATGACTCTCGGTTGCAATACTCTCTTGATACTCGGACTCGTCGATCCTTTTTCTTGCTCAATAATGGTATTAAGTCTCACATGGTTTGCAAATCCTTCCCACTTCCTTTCTTCCATATGACCATGATAATGGTATCGATTCACCTCTATAGAATCTAGATAAATTCAATTCGAGGTGTCCTGTCGCAGGTGTCCCTCTTCGACTCATTAAAGGCTTCATAATTCTTGAGAATTTCATAATCCTCTAGTAGACTGTTAGACAATCTCTATAAACACAACGATACAGAAATGAAAGTTCCAAGGCGGAATATCCTTCTGGTAAAAGCTCCTTTATTCAATTATCCTATTGGATTAGTAAGTAATCTAACACACCCCAGGGCTATCGTAGGAAACATATAACATATATTTATATCATATTCAGAGTAATTGTCCCATTTGTCCTTAATGATAATTCAAACTCAACATTTCGACAAAATTTACCATATATTTTCCCCCAACTGACCCGGAGTATCACAACACACTATTCTTGCTTACCTCTTACTCCTCTTTTTAAGTACCCAGTTGGTTTCATTCTTGGCGTGTAAAGACTTGCAGGTTACATAACCGTTATTGTGTGATTCGTGTGTGAACATCTAATCTTATTCATAAACTTTCCTTCCTTCTGTTCGTTCTACTTTACGTATCTCATACATACCAAAACTCTTTTTTCTATCTGTTGTGACTTATCTCATCATACACTTTTCTTTCGTTTATTTGTCCCTTGGTTATCACATGTTATATTCTACTATAGAAAACTTTATGTCCCTTCTTATTTGTCACTTATAAATCTCAATATCATTAACAAACGACTCTACTGTCAATTCCTTTACCTCTATTCCAGTATAGCGTCACTATCCTTTACAAATATTCCTTGAGTTATTTGATCCCAATGTCATGTTGTTCAAGGTCTTCACGAATGATTTTCAGTACAATCTCAGATACCCACTCGATTCTTGTTCATTTGTTTACTAGCTATTAGACTCATTTCTGCATAACTCTCACTTTTTGTTTCAAATTCTATATCTGTCACATCCTAGGATTCATCGTTTCCATCTCTACACTTGTATTTTCCTTACTCGCTTTCCCCCTTAAGGGTCTTACTTATACCATTCTCAAATCCGTTATCTCACTTCCAATCTTGAATTCATATATCCCTTTCCTCAATTCCCTTATTATACTGCATCACATTCATGCCATTTCCCATAATTTATAACTGCGGTAATTCATGTGTGAAGTCTTAACACACTTATCTTGCAGTTTTGAAACCAAGTAATACAACCAACATAGCAATTCAAAAAAGGATGTATTTTACTTAGCTTAACCGTTAGTTATGAGTCAATGTCTACATCCACTCCAATTAACAACTTTTGTCCCATAGGGATACTCGAAATAGTAGTATGTCTAGCTATCTGTACCATCCATATAATGTCGCTTATCCGATTCATTGATACTCAGAGTTCACTTTTAGTGTCATCTTTCCTTTTTCTTCCCATCTCAAGTTATTCCTCTCTTTCCCGTAATCGACTTATAGTAACCGTAAATGCATTTTTCCTCAAACCCGCCATCTTTGTTTTCAAGGATCTAAGTCTCATGTGCAACTAATACCTCTTATGCCTCATACTCTTTTACTCTTGTGTTGCACTCAACATTGATTTAAAAACCAATCATAATCATATCGTATTTGTCGTTGATGATAGCCTTGCTTTATCGCTTTATCATCGTACGGTAAACTCATAACTCGTGGCCACACTTTTATTTCCAACTTATTCCTTTATATTCTTTACTCGTTCTGCCTTGGTATAGGATATTCGTGCAGAGGCATCTTCCTTTTCTCATAATACGACTACTTCTTAAGCACGCGTACTTCGCATACTTCCTTTTCTTTCTATACCCATACTTATTCCTTTACATTCTTCCCTCCTCAATTTATCTTATTACCTCCTGTTTTATAATCAATCCTTTATTCCTCGCACAAGGAACCCTATTCTTAACTTAGTACCACTTTGTCCTTTAGAATATATTACTTCTATACAATCCATTCTTCGCTTCTAAAGCTTATTTTGTTCATTCTGATCATCCCCTCTCATCCTTATTGTGCTGATCCTTTTCATACCAATCGTTCTATTTCATTATTTATCTTTTCATAGTCTTGGTCTTTTACACCCAGCCAAAGATATCACTCGTGATCTCGATTATACAAATCACAAACTATTACTACTTTGCCATATCACTTTTCTCTGATTTCTTTTTCAAGTTAACTTCCTTTTTCCATTTGCTTGCTATTATTTATGTCATTGCGAAACCTCTATGCTGGACTTTCCCCTAACAAGGTCTTATAAGCTTTCTTATCTACTGCCCCATGGCTCGCTTATTGGTTTCACACTTGCATTCACTCTTTGTTCATATAGAACATGTCACATCTGTAGTCGTTTCCTCGCTATGCCTTACTTACTTTATATTATAGTTCTTGCTACATTCTCATTATATCCTGATTATAATCAACTCTATAGAGTGCCACTTCTTGATCTAATTCGCAAGCCTGCTTATAAAGTAGAATAAACCTCGTGAAGTAAGCATACTTAGCCTGTTACTTTTTTTGATCAGCCCTATTACACTTACCACACAAGTTGTCTTACCAATGTATTCACATTCGTTATAACCCTTCGTATTTCGTACCCCTGTCTAAGTCATGCTGTTACTTTATTTTTCTAATAGGCTTGTCGTATTTTACTTATGCTTATCCATCCAATCAATACTTCAGTATCACACTCTATTGGAGTTACCCTTTCTCTTCTATGTCATGCTTTAGTACTACCAGTCTCCCTAATTTACTCTAGTATTTCTCTTTACTATATCAGTGTCGATCTTATAATTACCGTTACTATCAATTCAACAACATTTTACTCGTCTCTTGTAGTTGTCAAAGATACTCCTAACTTAATCCCGTCCTGCCATTACTTTTTACACGACATCGTTTCCCATTAGGACATATTACAAGCTTATATCTTATCTCCTTTAATTCTAGGAAAATTTCGGCAGAGTTTCCTCTATATTCCCTACTATCCAAAACCTGCACGCAACAAATACCAACAATGCCTCACAGGGCTAATATATATATATATATATATATATATATATATATATATATATATATATATATATATGACATATACGACATATCTCGGCCACACAGGGCTCCCAATTTAAAGTAAAAGTACAAAAATGTCGAAACTTACCTCATATATCACACCTCGAGATGTACCTGATCCTCTAGCGATCTGCCCTGTTATACCTTCCTATTTACTTTCCCTTTCATTCTTCAGCTTTACATTTCAATCATACATCAAGAGATATATTTAATCAATTCCTCTGTTGTACAAACACTAACTTACCTCTATGACAACCAATCTATTATCATATAAATACATATCCTGATAACGTAGCCTCAACGAAGTGACTTACCTCTATAACTTTCAATATCATCAATCACTTTCTTCTGTCGATACTGTTCTTCTACAGAAATCAAGGGTTAGTATAAGGAATCCCATTTCCTATTGCTTGGCTCTATCGCACGATCATAGATATGAAAGAAGAGTAACCATCCTAAATGCCCTGTAGCCTCCTGTTTCTAAATGTGGCGTGCAACACACCATAAACAAGACTCTACTAGACACGACTTTGCAGACAACCCCTAGGACGAACTGCTCTAATACCACTTTGTCACACCCCAATTCTGATAGGGCATGATGGGCACCCGATCCTTACTTAGAGCCGAGCGAACCCGCTAGTTCTCCTTATACTCATAATCTTATTGGACTCTTAATCGTGAAATGATATGCATAATGAAAGCTTTTCAAAAAATTCTTTTTGTATTTCTTAAATCAAGTAAAATTTGTAATAATATCAGTTCGTAAAGTGATGCAAAATGATATGCCGGCTTACAGAGCCGCTTACAAGATTGACATACTGTATACATGACTCTGTCTGCAAAAGTCTCTAACGTAGAACATAATATCAAAACATAATTTGGGACAGAGCCCCAACATGCCCATAATGCATCTGACTCAAATCATAAAGAAATACTCAGACTCGGCCATACTCCAAATGAAATGGAGTTTACTAATCCAGTTGATAGCCTGGGAATACCCTACAGTCAGTCTCCTATATAATCTCTCCAGAAAAATAATCTGGGGCTGCTGTCACGACCCAGCCCCGTGGGCCATGACTAGTGCCCGAGCTGGACACCCATATGTACCTGTCAAACATAATCGGACTGATACTATAGGTCCTCAATCAATCACATCGTAATAACATACGCAAGCCGACGAGGCTGCCACTGTATATATATACCATTATACTACACAAGCCGACAAGGCTGCCACTACATATCAATATATTACGCAAGCCGACAAGGCTGCCACTACGAAACGATAATATATGCAAGCCGGCAAGGCTGCTACCACGACAGAACATCCACAATAACCATATAGACACAGCTGATCAAACCTGTACACAACCCACATACATGTCTACAGACCTCTAAGAGTTTCAACAGTGAAATATGACGGGACAGGGCCCCGTCGTACCCCTAGACAAACATACATATATATACATCAGAAGGTCTGTACCAAAATCTAGGCTCCGGAACAACGGAGCTCTCCAAGACAGCTGAAAGGGAATCCTAAGCTAGCGGATCCCCGAATCGAGCGTCTATACCTGCGGGCAAGAAATACAGCCCCCCCCCCCCCCCCCCCCCCCCCCCCGAAGAAAGGGGGTCAGTACGAGATATGTACTAAGTATGTAAAGCATGAAATATAGTAAAGAGGATCATAACTGAAATAGGGGGAGCAGGAGACAAATATAACATTCAAAATACCAAAACACTTGCCTTTTGAAACATAAATCATGCATGTTAATATCATATATCATACCCGTCCCATTATGGGACTCGGTGAAATAATTCATCATATGCCCTCCTGGCCGCCATAACATATCATCATATCACCATATTATCATATATATATATATACGGTACCCGGCCCTCTAGTGAGGGACTCGGTGAACAATGCAGTGAAACTGTGCACGATAACATACCCGGCTCGGGACTCGGTGAAAGACATATTGAGGCATGCACGAGCAGAGTAGTGAGCAACCATATGCAATTTAAATCATTATCAAGACCCAAACAGAATAAGAAGAAGAGATTAACACCTGAGTATCTGTAGCGACAATCATATCAAGTATCCCTCGAATGTCATTATAGATCATATCAAAATAGCCTTAGGAATCATAGACATGAATACAAAATAACTTATAAAAGTCAAGGACATTAATTGCCGTAGAGTCTCTAAGAACAGGACTAATAAATCACACTCGAAACTTAGGAATAGAATTACCCCAAAGCTCATATCATTCATCACCTAAATCTAAGACATGCCAAAAGAAAGAAGGGACAGTTTTACATACCTGTTAACGACTACTGGCAATTCCGTTCGCTTTGTCGCTTTTTTAGCCTATTTAATATAAGAATAATGTTATCGTTTGGAACTATACTTTCTAGTTCATAAATCTGTAGCCCATTTCTTATAGAACTTATCCCTTTAGCTTATACATTCTCGTTTAGGGTTTTCCATTAGTTAACGACTTAACGAAAATCGGGCAGCATTTCCCCTATATTGTTATATCCCGCGTTTTCGTATAATTAAAAATCGTGAAATAATTATGACTCGGGTGTTAGAAGGACCTAATTTAATTTTTGTGAATATGGCTATGTTGGTTGTGGAATCTTTAAATGCTAAAACCTCGGGAAGGGCCAAGGATAAATTTGGAACTCCGTAAATTAGTTTCGGGAATTTCAAAACGGGGCATTTTAAGAATTGGGCCCAAGATAATTCAATGCAAAAACAAGGCCCAAAAATCAAGTGAGGGCCGGCCATGGCAAAGCCCAAATCCATTAGTTTATGTCATGTGCTATGCACATGACTATTAAGTGGATATATATGATGCAAATGCTTGGGATTTTCTAGAAAACAAGATCAAAATTTCCAAGAAATCATAATACTCCCTCTCGGCCGAACCCCTTTCCCCTCCTTCAAATTTTTTTTTCTTGCCTTGTGTTTAATCTAAAAATCTTGTTTCTCTCATATTCGTAGTAAGTTCGAGACGCTCTCCAACTTGATATAATTGGTTTGGCGAAAGAGCGACGTGTGCGGCGAATTGAAATTTCAAGGAAAGGTAAGAATTTGGCCCTTTTAATGTTATGGAATTGACATAAATGTGTTAAGGATTGGTAATAGACGAGAATTCCGTTGTTTGATGGTGTGTATGAAGCCGTGTGTGTGTGTGTGATTGGTGTGGTGGCCGTGTGCCCTTAATAAGAGGAAATAAATGTGAATTGATCTTGCTTAGTCTGCTTAATGCGTCGTCGTGACTTTTATGTCATAAATAATCGATTGATGAACTAAAGTGGCGTTGGGAAATGGTTTTGGACGTTATCGGAAAGTGTATACCTTCGGTATAACTGTGTATATCATTGTATATCTTTGATGCTAAAGGCTTTAAATATGATTTATGGTTGATATTAATGAATTCGGAATGAAATGACACAAGTTAGAACGTTTGTTGTGAGTTTCGATGGTTATGGGGAAGTTGTGGGTCTTGGAGCAATTTTTGGTGTATGGCTTGGATTGTAGTTGGAATGTGATTGAATAATTTTAAGTGAGTGAATGAATACCATAATGTAGACATAAGTTTAGAAATTGTGAAATTTGAATGAAAATTGTCGACTTGTGTATTAAGGTAGAATCTTGAAACTAGAATGCTTTAAATTGTAGTTGCGTTGCTGTGACGTTTGGGTTGTTGTAGTTAGTGTATTTTGAGCCGAGCTAAGTCTCGGGGGTGTTAGATTTATAGGGGAAATTCTGCCGAAATTTCGGTAGACAAAAATCAAGTTAATGGAAATTTTAAGCCTAAGAATCTCAATTGGTAACTTTGACCATTTGCAGATTTTTGACGAAACGGGACTGGACTTTTGGAAGGGCTTACGACGTCTGTGAGGTATGTAAAGCTTCCCACTCCTTCATTTGGCATATCCTAGTATGTTAGTCGAATATGAGACCCTCCGGATCATTTTTGTTCCTCGAAACCCGATCCACAGAAAAGTTACTATTCATTCAATTCAATTGAAGCCTAAGGGCTCTAGTTTGGCTAGAATGCCACCATTCGCCTCCAACCTATCGAAATGTGGTCGGGTAACCTAGTAATGATTATGTATGACCCCTGGCATATAAATGTTCGTAAAAATATGTTCGTCACCTCACTTGACTCGAGGTGGGCCCGCTAACCCCGAGACGCCCTATGTGTCTCATTGGGCTGTCCTTTTGAATAACGTTTGGAATAGCACTTTCGATTTTGGAACTTCCTCCTACGGGATGTATTTTGAATGTTACGATATGTTAAGTTACGTTTTGAGCTATACGTACTACCTTGGAAATGTTTCGTGAAATGGAACTTTATATTGACTAAGTATGCGATTATTTTGTATTATGAAATAATTTATGAGACTATCATGTTTTGAAAGACTATTTTGAAATATGATTTGCATTGTCCGCTCACGACTCCGCTCGTGCCTTGTTATGACTTCGTTCACCGGTTCCCGGGCCGGTTTTGATTCGTGCGCTTTGTGATAATTCGGTCGTATGCTGTGCTACGGTTCCCGAGGCTTCGCCATAGGGCCAGGACCGTTTGGAGTTATGCTGTGATATGGCTCGTGATGCAATACGCTCACCTATGATTATATTTGTGTTCGGGGATGTACGGAGATTTGAAACCTTCTGGTGTTATGCTGTGTGTGGCGCCTGCGTCGGAGTGGCGACCACGTTCTGTAACGTTTGCATGATTTCATTTGCATTACGTATATGTATGTGATTTTGACACTGATTTTGATGTACCGGTTTATGCTCCACTTTACTGTCTGGTTTGCTATCAGTTTTGATCCATATTTCTGTACTCCGTGCTTTACATACTCAGTACATATTTCGTACTGACCCCCTTTTCTGCGGGGGGCTGCGTTTTATGCCCGCAGGTACAGACATTGGTGATCCCCCATTGTAGGCTCCACTTTTCTGCTATCTCGGAGTACTCCTACTTGATCCGGAGTCCACTTCTGGTATAGACATCTGTTGCTGTATATATTTTGTATATTTGGCTGTTTGGGTACGGCGGGGCCCTGTCCCGCCATATGATTCTGTCGGTCTGTTAGAGGTCTGTGGACAGGGTTGTGGGTTATGGTCCTTAGGTATGGTTATGTGAACATGTCGTTGTGCGATTCTCATATACTGAGGCGGCCAGTCCGCATGTTTTGATTAGGCGATTCTATACGCCGAGGCGGCCAGTCCGCGTTTGATATATGTATATATATTGTCCTGTTAGCCCTGAGTGGCTTTTGTTGGTATTTTCTGCGTGCAGGATATACTGGGTAGTCCGTAAAACAGAGGAAACTCTGCCGAAATTTTCCTGGAAATGGTCCAAGTCTGTTTATGTAGCCTTACTGGCTTTGGCTAATCGTTTGTATGTAACTGGAATATGTAACCAGGTCTGGGTGCCCAAGTAGGGCGCCAGTCGCGGCCCACGGGGCTGGGTCGTGACAAAAGTGGTATCAGAGCGGTTTGTCCTCGGAGTGTCCACAGATCGTGTCTAGTAGAGTCTTGTTTATCGGTGTGTTGTGCACCACATCTATAAACGGGAGGCTACAGGACATTTAGGATGTTACTTTCATTCGAAATCTTAGATCGTGCGATAGAGCTGTGTTATTAGGATGATTCTGATCTAATTCGTTGTTATGTTTGCAGTGATGCCTCCGAAAAAGGCAACGGCGGCCCAGAAGGGCAAGGCGAAAGTGGCAGAGACTAATCGGGCACCGAGAGTCACCGTTACCCGAGCTCGAGCTCAGACTATGCCCGGTATTACACTTCAGTCAGAGGGATCCATTACACCACCGGCAGAGCCTGGAGCAGGTCCCTCAGCAGCTCCAGCGACTCCAGCGCCCGCAGCTCCAGCTCCTCAGTCAGGGGCGGATGACAGGACATTGACAGAGGCTGTGCAGTTACTGACTACCCTGGTAGCGGGACAGGCTCAGAGACACGGCCGGAGGGATGATGATGATGGCAGGCGGGACAGCCTGAGGGTTCGGGAGTTCTTATTATGTGGCCCTCCAGAGTTTTCCGGGTCTAAGCCCGACGAGGACCCTCATGACTTTATTAGGGGGATGCGACGCTCAGTAGATTTGGTCAGGGCTTCAGAGACCGAGTCTGTTGAGCTGGCTTCGCACAGGCTACGGGATGTTGCTGCTCACTGGTACGAGTCTTGGGAGCTAGCTAGAGGCCGGGGTGCTTCCCCAGCCACTTGGGACGAGTTTGAGGCTGCTTTTCTCAGCCACTTTTTGCCTCCAGAGTTGCGGAGGGCGAGAGTGGACAGGTTTTTGCAGATTCGACAGAGGGGCCGGAGTGTTCGTGAGTATAACCTGGAGTTTGATTCACTGGCCCGATATGCTCCGGCTATAGTGGCAGAGATGGCTGACCGGATGCACCGATATGTGATCGGGCTGGACCGTTACTTAGTTGAGTCCTGTATGTCGATGGCATCACGGACAGATATGGATATCGCCAGATTACAGGCGTATGCTCAGGGGATGGAGGACAGGTACCGAGCAGATCAGTCCACTAGAGATCGTGACAGGAGGCCGCCCAAGAGGGCTAGGTTCGCAGGTTATTCCGGGGATTCTCGAGGCGGACAGCCTCAGCAGCGGCAGTCAGGCAGACAGCTACCTCCACCCGGCCAGAGTACTCAGTCAGGCGGCCGGAGATTTGATAGTGCGGGACCGTCTGGGGCCGGTCAGGGCTCCAGAGCGGCAGGTCCACAGGTGTCCAGAGGCCCCAGCCAGCCCAGACCACCTAGGCCCCGTTGTTCTCATTGCGGGAAGTCTCATCCAGGGGAGTGTTATCGAGCTACAGGAGCTTGTTTTACGTGCGGCGGTCAGGGCCATTTTATGAGAGATTGTCCGTTGGCCAGCGGTTCCGGTAGTGTGGCTCAGCCGACAGGGTCAGCCGCCGGTTCATCATCTGCTCCATCTGTTGCACGCCCTGCAGGGCGAGGTGTGCCGACATCGGCGGGACGCGGTCGAGGCCGCGGTGGCGTTGCAGGTTCTAGCGGTCCTTCGAACCGCATATATGCTTTGGCCAGCCGCCAGGATCAGGAGGCTTCGCCAAACGTCGTCACAGGTACATTGCTGGTTTTCTCCAGATCTGTATATGCATTGATTGACCCTGGTTCTACTTTATCATATATTTCCCCGCTCGTAGCTAGTAAAATTGGAGTAGTGTCTGAGCCTATAGAGCCATTTGAGGTAGCTACGCCAGTTGGGGATTATGTTATAGCGAGGCAGGTTTATAGGGATTGTCCTGTGACTATATATGATCGTAGCACTAAGGCTGATTTGGTAGAGTTAGACATGCTCGAGTTTGATGTTATTATGGGTATGGACTGGTTAGCTTCCTGTTATGCTAATGTTGACTGCCAGAAAAAGGTAGTCCGTTTTCAGTTTCCAGGGGAACCAGTTATAGAGTGGTTCGGATCTACAGCATCGCCGAGGGGTAAGTTTATTTCATACCTCAAGGCTAAGAAGATGATCCAGAAGGGGTATATCTATCATTTGGTTCGTGTGCACGATACTGCAGCTGAGGTACCTACCCTTCAGTCTGTTCCGGTCGTCAGTGAGTTTCCAGATGTTTTTCCTGACGAGCTTCCTGGCCTTCCGCCTGAGCGGGAGATCGATTTCGCTATAGAGTTGATGCCGGATACGCAGCCTATATCTATTCCTCCGTACAGGATGGCACCAGCCGAGTTGAAGGAGTTGAAAGAGCAGCTGAAAGATTTGCTGGATAAGGGCTTTATTAGACCCAGCACATCACCCTGGGGAGCACCGGTATTGTTTGTCAGAAAGAAAGATGGGTCACTGCGGATGTGTATTGATTACCGGCAGCTAAATAAGGTGACTATAAAGAATAAATATCCCCTTCCCCGGATCGATGATTTGTTTGATCAGTTGCAGGGAGCCAGACATTTTTCAAAGATAGATTTGCGCTCAGGCTATCATCAGGTGCGAGTGCGGGAGTCAGATATCCCGAAGACTGCTTTCAGGACCCGGTACGGGCATTATGAGTTCAGAGTTATGTCTTTCGGGCTGACTAATGCTCCAGCGGTATTTATGGATCTGATGAATCGGGTATTTCGGCCTTTTCTGGATATGTTCGTTATTGTGTTTATTGATGACATTCTGATTTACTCGCGATCAGCCGAGGAGCATTCAGATCATCTGAGGACGGTGCTTGGTATTCTCCGTCAACAGCAGTTATACGCTAAATTCTCCAAATGTGAATTCTGGTTAACTTCTGTGGCATTCTTGGGCCATATTGTCAGCGCAGATGGTATTCGGGTCGATACGCAGAAGATAGAGGCTGTACAGAATTGGCCCAGGCCTACTACACCGACAGAGGTGCGCAGTTTTCTGGGATTGGCTGGGTATTATCGCAGGTTCGTGGAGGATTTTTCTTCTATTGCAGCACCACTGACGAGGCTCACCCAGAAAGCAGCAAAGTTCCAGTGGACAGATGCCTGTGAGCGCAGCTTTCAGATGCTGAAAGAAAAATTGATTACAGCTCCAGTTTTGGCTCTTCCAGAGGGATCTGATGGGTATGTTGTTTATTGTGACGCCTCTGGTATTGGGGTAGGTTGTGTATTGATGCAGCACGGTCGAGTCATAGCCTATGCTTCCCGGCAGCTCAGACCGCACGAGAGGAACTATCCCACACATGACCTTGAGTTGGCCGCAGTGATTCATGCTTTGAAGATTTGGCGGCATTATTTATATGGGGTCCATGTTGATATCTATACGGACCATAAGAGTCTCCAGTATATTTTTAAGCAGAAGGAGCTAAATTTACGGCAGCGGAGATGGTTGGAGCTACTAAAGGATTACGACGTTGATATTCTGTACCATCCGGGGAAAGCCAATGTAGTAGCAGATGCGCTTAGCCGCAAGTCTATGGGCAGCTTGGCTGATGTACCGTCTGGTAAGAAAGACTTGGTTCGTGATATTCATCAGCTGGCCAGCCTTGGAGTTCGTTTGGCAGATTCTGGAGATTCTGGGATTTCTGGTCGTCAGTGAGTTTCCAGATGTTTTTCCTGACGAGCTTCCTGGCCTTCCGCCTGAGCGGGAGATCGATTTCGCTATAGAGTTGATGCCGGATACGCAGCCTATATCTATTCCTCCGTACAGGATGGCACCAGCCGAGTTGAAGGAGTTGAAAGAGCAGCTGAAAGATTTGCTGGATAAGGGCTTTATTAGACCCAGCACATCACCCTGGGGAGCACCGGTATTGTTTGTCAGAAAGAAAGATGGGTCACTGCGGATGTGTATTGATTACCGGCAGCTAAATAAGGTGACTATAAAGAATAAATATCCCCTTCCCCGGATCGATGATTTGTTTGATCAGTTGCAGGGAGCCAGACATTTTTCAAAGATAGATTTGCGCTCAGGCTATCATCAGGTGCGAGTGCGGGAGTCAGATATCCCGAAGACTGCTTTCAGGACCCGGTACGGGCATTATGAGTTCAGAGTTATGTCTTTCGGGCTGACTAATGCTCCAGCGGTATTTATGGATCTGATGAATCGGGTATTTCGGCCTTTTCTGGATATGTTCGTTATTGTGTTTATTGATGACATTCTGATTTACTCGCGATCAGCCGAGGAGCATTCAGATCATCTGAGGACGGTGCTTGGTATTCTCCGTCAACAGCAGTTATACGCTAAATTCTCCAAATGTGAATTCTGGTTAACTTCTGTGGCATTCTTGGGCCATATTGTCAGCGCAGATGGTATTCGGGTCGATACGCAGAAGATAGAGGCTGTACAGAATTGGCCCAGGCCTACTACACCGACAGAGGTGCGCAGTTTTCTGGGATTGGCTGGGTATTATCGCAGGTTCGTGGAGGATTTTTCTTCTATTGCAGCACCACTGACGAGGCTCACCCAGAAAGCAGCAAAGTTCCAGTGGACAGATGCCTGTGAGCGCAGCTTTCAGATGCTGAAAGAAAAATTGATTACAGCTCCAGTTTTGGCTCTTCCAGAGGGATCTGATGGGTATGTTGTTTATTGTGACGCCTCTGGTATTGGGGTAGGTTGTGTATTGATGCAGCACGGTCGAGTCATAGCCTATGCTTCCCGGCAGCTCAGACCGCACGAGAGGAACTATCCCACACATGACCTTGAGTTGGCCGCAGTGATTCATGCTTTGAAGATTTGGCGGCATTATTTATATGGGGTCCATGTTGATATCTATACGGACCATAAGAGTCTCCAGTATATTTTTAAGCAGAAGGAGCTAAATTTACGGCAGCGGAGATGGTTGGAGCTACTAAAGGATTACGACGTTGATATTCTGTACCATCCGGGGAAAGCCAATGTAGTAGCAGATGCGCTTAGCCGCAAGTCTATGGGCAGCTTGGCTGATGTACCGTCTGGTAAGAAAGACTTGGTTCGTGATATTCATCAGCTGGCCAGCCTTGGAGTTCGTTTGGCAGATTCTGGAGATTCTGGGATTTCTGTTCGTCCAGTTGCCGAGTCATCTATTATTCAGGAGGTAAAGCAGCGCCAATTTGAGGATCCTCTTTTGATTCAGTACAGAGATGTGGCTCTTAATAGAGCCAAGACTCAGTTTGAGATCTCGCCTGACGGAGTATTATTATATGACGGCAGATTCTGTGTACCGGACGTTGCGGGCTTACGGCGGCAGATTATGGGCGAGGCCCATAATGCACGGTATTTTGTTCATCCTGGTTCCACTAAAATGTATCGGGACCTCAGGTGTTTGTATTGGTGGGACGGCATGAAGAAAGATATTGCTGAGTTTGTTAGTCAGTGCCCGAACTGCCAGCAAGTTAAGATCGAGCATCAGAAGCCCGGTGGATTGTTACAGGAGATGGAAATTCCAGCCTGGAAATGGGAGTTGATTAATATGGATTTCGTCGTTGGGTTACCGCGTACTCCACGCAGGTATGATTCTATTTGGGTTATTGTTGACAGGCTGACGAAATCGGCCCATTTCCTCCCGGTTCGGACTACTTATTCGGCTGAGGACTATGCCAGATTATATATCAGAGAGATAGTCAGACTTCACGGAGTCCCTATATCTATTATTACTGACCGAGGTGCCCAGTTTACAGCAAATTTCTGGAGGTCATTTCAGGAGGGACTAGGGACTCAGGTGAGTCTTAGTACAGCTTTTCACCCTCAGTCCGACGGGCAGGCCGAGCGCACTATTCAGACGCTCGAGGATATGTTACGGGCCTGCGTTATTGATTTCAGGGGCAGCTGGGATGATCATTTGCCGCTTATTGAGTTCGCTTATAATAACAGTTATCATTCCAGTATTCAGATGGCTCCGTACGAGGCCCTCTATGGCAGGAGATGCAGGTCTCCCATTGGCTGGTTTGACGTCGGCGAGACTAAGCTGATTGGGCCTGATGTGATCCAGGAAGCTGTAGATAAGGTAAAACTTATTCGGGAACGACTATTGGCTGCTCAGAGTCGACAGAAAGCTTATGCAGATAGACGACGTCGACCGTTAGAGTTCCAGATTGGCGACTGGGTATTCCTGAAGGTATCGCCCATGAAGGGTGTTATGAGGTTCGGTAGGAAGGGTAAGTTGAGCCCCCGGTACATTGGGCCGTATCAGATTGTTCGAAAGATAGGCGAGGTCGCCTATGAGCTAGACTTACCATCCGACTTGGAGGCCGTACACCCGGTATTTCATGTGTCTATGCTGCGGAAATGTATTGGTGATCCTTCCAGGATATTCCCAGTAGATGATCTTCAGGTGACGGAGCAATTGTCTTATGACGAGCAGCCTGTATCTATCCTGGATCGTCAGGTGAGGAGGTTGCGCACTAAGGAGGTGCCTTCTGTCAAAGTCCTGTGGCGCAACAATAATCGGGAGGAGATGACTTGGGAGGCGGAGGATGAGATGAAGAAGAAATACCCCCATTTATTCCCTACGCCTCTTGTAATGTAAACTTTTGAATTTGTTATATTAATGAACGGATGGACCATTTGTGCTATATAAAGATGGTTTTCCCGTTATGTTTGTGAGCCTTCGTAAGAATTGTTTAACATTCGGGGACGAATGTTCTTAAGGGGGGGAGAATGTTATATCCCGCGTTTTCGTATAATTAAAAATCGTGAAATAATTATGACTCGGGTGTTAGAAGGACCTAATTTAATTTTTGTGAATATGGCTATGTTGGTTGTGGAATCTTTAAATGCTAAAACCTCGGGAAGGGCCAAGGATAAATTTGGAACTCCGTAAATTAGTTTCGGGAATTTCAAAACGGGGCATTTTAAGAATTGGGCCCAAGATAATTCAATGCAAAAACAAGGCCCAAAAATCAAGTGAGGGCCGGCCATGGCAAAGCCCAAATCCATTAGTTTATGTCATGTGCTATGCACATGACTATTAAGTGGATATATATGATGCAAATGCTTGGGATTTTCTAGAAAACAAGATCAAAATTTCCAAGAAATCATAATACTCCCTCTCGGCCGAACCCCTTTCCCCTCCTTCAAATTTTTTTTTCTTGCCTTGTGTTTAATCTAAAAATCTTGTTTCTCTCATATTCGTAGTAAGTTCGAGACGCTCTCCAACTTGATATAATTGGTTTGGCGAAAGAGCGACGTGTGCGGCGAATTGAAATTTCAAGGAAAGGTAAGAATTTGGCCCTTTTAATGTTATGGAATTGACATAAATGTGTTAAGGATTGGTAATAGACGAGAATTCCGTTGTTTGATGGTGTGTATGAAGCCGTGTGTGTGTGTGTGATTGGTGTGGTGGCCGTGTGCCCTTAAGAAGAGGAAATAAATGTGAATTGATCTTGCTTAGTCTGCTTAATGCGTCGTCGTGACTTTTATGTCATAAATAATCGATTGATGAACTAAAGTGGCGTTGGGAAATGGTTTTGGACGTTATCGGAAAGTGTATACCTTCGGTATAACTGTGTATATCATTGTATATCTTTGATGCTAAAGGCTTTAAATATGATTTATGGTTGATATTAATGAATTCGGAATGAAATGACACAAGTTAGAACGTTTGTTGTGAGTTTCGATGGTTATGGGGAAGTTGTGGGTCTTGGAGCAATTTTTGGTGTATGGCTTGGATTGTAGTTGGAATGTGATTGAATAATTTTAAGTGAGTGAATGAATACCATAATGTAGACATAAGTTTAGAAATTGTGAAATTTGAATGAAAATTGTCGACTTGTGTATTAAGGTAGAATCTTGAAACTAGAATGCTTTAAATTGTAGTTGCGTTGCTGTGACGTTTGGGTTGTTGTAGTTAGTGTATTTTGAGCCGAGCTAAGTCTCGGGGGTGTTAGATTTATAGGGGAAATTCTGCCGAAATTTCGGTAGACAAAAATCAAGTTAATGGAAATTTTAAGCCTAAGAATCTCAATTGGTAACTTTGACCATTTGCAGATTTTTGACGAAACGGGACTGGACTTTTGGAAGGGCTTACGACGTCTGTGAGGTATGTAAAGCTTCCCACTCCTTCATTTGGCATATCCTAGTATGTTAGTCGAATATGAGACCCTCCGGATCATTTTTGTTCCTCGAAACCCGATCCACAGAAAAGTTACTATTCATTCAATTCAATTGAAGCCTAAGGGCTCTAGTTTGGCTAGAATGCCACCATTCGCCTCCAACCTATCGAAATGTGGTCGGGTAACCTAGTAATGATTATGTATGACCCCTGGCATATAAATGTTCGTAAAAATATGTTCGTCACCTCACTTGACTCGAGGTGGGCCCGCTAACCCCGAGACGCCCTATGTGTCTCATTGGGCTGTCCTTTTGAATAACGTTTGGAATAGCACTTTCGATTTTGGAACTTCCTCCTACGGGATGTATTTTGAATGTTACGATATGTTAAGTTACGTTTTGAGCTATACGTACTACCTTGGAAATGTTTCGTGAAATGGAACTTTATATTGACTAAGTATGCGATTATTTTGTATTATGAAATAATTTATGAGACTATCATGTTTTGAAAGACTATTTTGAAATATGATTTGCATTGTCCGCTCACGACTCCGCTCGTGCCTTGTTATGACTTCGTTCACCGGTTCCCGGGCCGGTTTTGATTCGTGCGCTTTGTGATAATTCGGTCGTATGCTGTGCTACGGTTCCCGAGGCTTCGCCATAGGGCCAGGACCGTTTGGAGTTATGCTGTGATATGGCTCGTGATGCAATACGCTCACCTATGATTATATTTGTGTTCGGGGATGTACGGAGATTTGAAACCTTCTGGTGTTATGCTGTGTGTGGCGCCTGCGTCGGAGTGGCGACCACGTTCTGTAACGTTTGCATGATTTCATTTGCATTACGTATATGTATGTGATTTTGACACTGATTTTGATGTACCGGTTTATGCTCCACTTTACTGTCTGGTTTGCTATCAGTTTTGATCCATATTTCTGTACTCCGTGCTTTACATACTCAGTACATATTTCGTACTGACCCCCTTTTCTGCGGGGGGCTGCGTTTTATGCCCGCAGGTACAGACATTGGTGATCCCCCATTGTAGGCTCCACTTTTCTGCTATCTCGGAGTACTCCTACTTGATCCGGAGTCCACTTCTGGTATAGACATCTGTTGCTGTATATATTTTGTATATTTGGCTGTTTGGGTACGGCGGGGCCCTGTCCCGTCATATGATTCTGTCGGTCTGTTAGAGGTCTGTGGACAGGGTTGTGGGTTATGGTCCTTAGGTATGGTTATGTGAACATGTCGTTGTGCGATTCTCATATACTGAGGCGGCCAGTCCGCATGTTTTGATTAGGCGATTCTATACGCCGAGGCGGCCAGTCCGCGTTTGATATATGTATATATATTGTCCTGTTAGCCCTGAGTGGCTTTTGTTGGTATTTTCTGCGTGCAGGATATACTGGGTAGTCCGTAAAACAGAGGAAACTCTGCCGAAATTTTCCTGGAAATGGTCCAAGTCTGTTTATGTAGCCTTACTGGCTTTGGCTAATCGTTTGTATGTAACTGGAATATGTAACCAGGTCTGGGTGCCCAAGTAGGGCGCCAGTCGCGGCCCACGGGGCTGGGTCGTGACATATATATTCGCCTAACCCGAATTTTCAATTATCCTCCTGTTAACACATAAATACCAACAACAACATATGGACATAATCATATCTTCAATGTTTTCAATTTAACAAGGATAACAATATGCTCACAACAACACAACTTTTACTTTTATTATCAAACTCCTTGACTTTCGTCACACGATCCATAACAACCACAACGACAACAGCAGCAAAATTAACTCACCCTCTTAAGTTAGAACAGCCCCTACATCACGGCCAAAACAGCAATCTAGCATCATCACATACAATTTATATTCAACACACGTCTATCAAGTTTTTCAAGTTTAACAACCTCCACAACATATAGAACAAGGTTGAATTTTACCTTAACGATCTTGATTTCTTAACGTTTTCTCCTCCACCGATCCCATTCACGTTGCAACTCCTTGAACACCTACAACTCCTTAGAATCCAAGCTTCCACGCCCACCTTCACCCAAGATCATTCTCGGCCAGCCATGATGGCTATGGCCGAGAGCTCTTTTTGCTCACCATTTCAATTTCTCTCAACTTATCCCTTTGTTGAAATGTTAAAATGATGATACATGAATCATCATGATGGCTTATATATGTGCCCCCCTAGGCCCTACACGTGCCCCCTAATGTGTCACTTGTTTTTTTTTTTAATAATTCGGATGAGGCCCACCAAGGTAATTAATCTTAATTAATTTAATTAATTACTAATTCCTACTTAATAATCTAATCACATATAATTAATCCCTAATCTCCAATAATATTTTTACACTAATTAAAATTTATAAACAATTTATGTTTTAGTTAAAATTTAAAATTAAAGATTTCTATTTCGTGTTCGAAAATGATCCCGTCTTTAACTTGAGTCGATTCTCTTGCGAATAACTCGACGTATAAAAATACGGTATATAACATCCTTCCCCCCTTTAGAACATTCGTCCTCGAATGTTGAATTGGTCTCGTAAGGTTCTATAAGAATTTTGGGGAAGTCTCCCTTATCGTTATAACATATAGTGTCATCGGGCAATTAACATAATCAAGTGGGGAGTTTAAGTTACCTGTAGGAGTAGGGAACAAGTAAGGGTACTTGTTCTTCATCTCTTCCTCGGCTTCCCTGGTCATCTCTTCTCTATTGTTGTTTCGCTATAATACTTTGACGGAAGCCACGTCCTTAGTTCGCAACCTCCTAATCTGCCAATCAAGTATGGCTATAGGCTGCTCCTCGTAGGATAACTCCTCTGTCACCTGGACATCATCTACGGGAAATACTCTGGAAGGATCACCTATACATTTGCGTAGCATTGACACGTGAATGATTGGATGTACTGCTTCCAAATCAGACGGTAGGTCCAACTCGTAGGCAAACTGGGCTCCTCTATCGGAGATGATAGCTGTGGGAACCCCGTACAGTCTCACTATCTCCTTGGGGTATAACCTAGCATAGTCCTCAGCTGAATAAGTAGTCCTGACTGGATGGAAGTGGGCTGATTTTGTCAACCTATCAACGATAACCCAAATAGAGTCATATCTTCGCAGAGTGCGAGGTAAACCTATGACGAAGTCCATATTAATTACCTCCCATTTCCTGGTTGGAATCTCTATCTCCTGTAATAATCCACCGGGCTTCTGATGCTCGACCTTAACCTGTTGACAATTCGGGAACTAAGCAACAAACTCCGCTATATCCTTTTTCATTCCATCCCACCAATACAAATATCTGAGGTCATGATACATCTTCGTTGACCCTGGATGAATAGAATAACCGGCATAGTGTGCCTCCCCCATAACTTGTCACCGTAACCCTGCAACCTCAGGTACACATAATCTGCCTCTGTATCCTAACACTCCGTCCGGTGAAACTTCGAATGGAGTCTCCTCCTTCTGAAGAGCTGCATCTCTGTAATGTACAAGAATAGGATCCTCGTACTGGTCTCTTTACCTCTTCTATAATAAAGGACTCAGCAACTCCTCGAACAGAAACTCCGCCCTCATCCGAATCAGCCAAACGGACTCCAAGATTAGCTAACTGGCAAATCTCATGAACTATCTCCTTCCGTTCTGGTTGTACATCTGCCAAGCTGCCCATAGAATTACGGCTGATTGAATCTGCTACAACATTTGCTTTCCCTGGGTGGTAAAGAATGTCAACATCATAGTCCTTCAGCAACTCTAGCCACCGCCTCTGCCGCAAATTCAGCTCCTTCTGCTTAAAGATGTATTGGAGACTCTTATGATCTGTGTAAATATCAACATGCACGTCATATAAATAATGTCTCCATATCTTCATGGCATGAATCACAGCTACTAACTCCAAATCGTGAGTGGGATAATTTCTTTCGTGCTTTCTGAACTGTCGGGAGGCATAGGCTATAACTCTGCCATGCTGCATCAACACACAACCTAGCCCAACGCCCGAGGCATCACAATAAATAACATAGCCATCTGGCCCCTCAGGGAGTGTTAGAACTGGAGCAGTAGTCAACTTATCTTTCAATAATTGGAAGCTTCGCTCACAAGCATCGGTCCACTGAAACTTGGCTGCCTTCTGTGTTAGCCTTGTTAAAGGCGCTGAAATTGAGGCAAATTTCTCTACGAACCTCCTGTAATACCCTGCTAGCCCTAGAAAACTGCGTACTTTAGTAGGCATCGTAGGTCTAGGCCAAGTCTTCACCGCCTCAATCTTCTGTGTATCTACCCGAATGCCATCAGCTCCGATAATATGCCCCAAGAATGCTATTGCAGTCAACCAGAATTCACATTTAGAGAACTTAGCATACAATTTCTGGTGCTGGAGCACCCTAAGTACCGTCCTCAGATGATCTGCATGCTCCTCTTCTGATCGTGAATAGACCAGAATATCATCAATAAATACAATCACGAACAGGTCAAGGAATGGCTTGAACACTCGGTTCATCAAATCCATAAATAGTGCTAAAGCATTAGTCAGCCCAAAGGACATCTCTCTAAACTCATAATGCCCGTATCGAGTCCTGAACGCATTCTTGGGAATATCTGCCTCCTTCACCCGCATCTGATGATAGCCTGACAGCAAGTCTATCTTCGAAAAACATTTAGCACCCTGCAGCTGGTCAAATAAATCATCAATCCTGGGGAGGGGATACCTGTTCTTTATTGTTACTTTATTCAGCTGCCTATAATCAATACACATCCGCAGCGACCCATCTTTCTTTCTCACAAATAATACCGGTGCTCCCCAAGGTGATGTATTGGGCCTGATGAAGCCCTTTTCTAATACATCTCTCAGTTGCTCCTTCAATTCTTTCAGTTCTGCAGGTGCCATTCTGTAAGGAGGAATAGATATGGGCTGAGTGTCTAGCAATACGTCTATAGTGAACTCTATCTCACGCTCAGGAGGAAGGCCTGGAAGTTTATCTGGAAATACATCGGGAAACTCGCTAACTATCGGCACTGACTGAAGAGTCGGCGCCTCTGCCTTCAGGTCATGCACCCGAACCAGATGATAAATATAACCCTTTCTGACCATCTTCTTTGCCTTGAGGTATGAAATAAACTTACCCTTCGGCGATGCTGTATTTCCCATCCACTCTATAATTGGCTCTCCTGGGAACTGAAATCGGACCATCTTGCCTCTACAATCAACGTTAGCATAACAAGAAGCTAACCAATCCATACCCATAATAACATCAAACTCAGTCATATCTAGCTCTATCAGATCTGCCTTGGTGCAACGACTATATATAATCACCGAACCATCTCTATATACTTGCCTTGCTATAACAGAATCTCCTACTGGTGTAGCTACCTCAAATGGTTCTATCGATTAAGGTTTTATCCCAATTCTACTAGCAACAAAGGGAGAAATATACGATAATGTGGAGCCTGGGTCTATCAATGCATACACGTCTCGAGAGAAAATCGATAGTATACCTGTAACCACATTTGGTGACGCCTCCTGATCCTGTCTACTAGCCAAAGTATATATGCGGTTCGAAGGACCGCTAGAACTAGAAGCTCCGCCACGACCGCAATCACGGTCTGCTGGTACCTGAACACCCTGCCCCATAGGGCGCATAGCTACAGAAGAAGATGAACCAGCAACCGACCCAGTGGTCTGAACCCTACCACCTGAACCGCCCCCATACAGACACTCTCTCATAATATGGCCTTGATGGCCGCAAGAAAAGCAAGCACCTGTAATGAGACGGCATTCCCCAGAATGGAGCCTATCGCACCGAGAGCACCGAGGCAAAAGTGGCCTCGACTAACTGAAACCTCTGTTCATCTATGAACCTGAAGCCTTGGAGCTCTGACCGGCTCCTGAATACCCTGTGCTATCAAACCTTCTACCTGTAAACTATGGAGGTGCACTCTGTGCTGGCTGGGACGGATGTCTAATATGCTGCTGAGGCTGCCCGCCTCGAAACTCGCCAGGATAGCCAGCCGATCTGGCTCTCTTATGCTGGCCTCTATCACAATCTCTATATGGTTGTCGTCCTCTGTGTCGATCCTCTACCCCCTGTGCATGTGCCTGTACCCGAGCAATATCCATACCTGGCTGAAGAGCCACTTCCATACAACCATCAACCAAATAACAATCTAACCCCATCACGTACCAATGCACTCTATCCGCCATATCAGCTACAATAGTGGGTACATATCTAGCCAACGAGTCAAACTCTAGGCTATACTCTCGAACACTCCTGCGCCTCTGCCTCTACTGTAGGAATCTATCAACTCTAGCTCGCCGCATCTCTGGAGGCAGAAAGTGGCCAAGGAAGGCCTCCACAAACTCATCCCATACTGCTGGAGGAGCATCCTCGCCCCTAGACAACTCCCACGACTCATACTAACTGACAGCCACATCCCGCAATCGATACGAAGCTAACTTAACAGACTCAGTCTCAGAAGCCTTAATTATCCGTAACGTACGCTGCATCTGCCGAACGAACTCCTGCGGGTCATTCTCGGGCTTCGACCCGAAAAACTCTCAAACTGTCATATCTATCCGTCTGGTCAACCCCTAGTCCATGCCTGCGAGCCTGCCCTGCCACTAATCTGGTAAGCAACTAAACTACATCTCTCATGGCTCTATCCTCCGTCCCTAGCTGAGGAGCTGGAGGCTCAGGTGCTGGGACCTCAGGAACTGGCGGTGGAGCCGCCCCTTGACCCGGAGCTGTCGCTACCTTAGGTTCCTCTAGGAGTGACGGTGTAGCAGAACTCGCGGACTGGAGCACAACCTCAGGCATAATCTGGGTACGGGCCCTAGTAACTCTCCGCGTCTGGCTAGTATCCCCTGCTACCGATTTGCCCTTCTGGGCAGCTGTTGCTTTCTTTGGAGGCATAGCTGTAAACATAATTATCTGTTAGAAAGGGATTATCTTGATAATACAGCTCTATCGCACGATCTAGGATAAGAAGAAAAGATGACATCCTAAATGTCCTGTAGCTTCCTGTTTATAGATGTGGTGCACAACACACCGACAAACAAGACTCTACTAGACACGGTCTGTAGACACTTCGAGGATGAACTACTCTGATACCACTTTTGTCACAACCCAGCCCCGTGGGTCATGACTAGTGCCCGAGCTGGACACCCATATAAACCTGTCAAACATAATCGGACTGATACTATGGTTCCTCAATCAATCACATCGTAATAACATACGCAAACCGACGAGGCTGCCACTGTATATATATCATTATACTATGCAAGCCGACAAGGTTGCCACTACATATCAGTATATTACGCAAGCCGACAAGGCTGCCACTACGAAACGATAATAGATGCAATCCGGCAAGGCTGCTACCACGACAAAACATCCACAATAACCATATAGACACAGCTGATCAAACCTGTACACAACCCACATACATGTCTACAGACCTCTAGGAGTTTCAACAGTGAAAGTTTCAACAGTGAAATATGACGGGACAGGGCCTCGTCGTACCCCTAGACAAACATACATATATATACATCAGAAGGTCTATACCAAAATCTAGGCTCCGGAACAACGGAGCTCTCCAAGACAGCTGAAAGGGAATCCTAAGCTGGCGGATCACCGAATTGAGCGTCTGTACCTGCGGGCATGAAACGCATCCCCCCCGAAGAAAGGGGGTCAGTACGAGATATGTACTGAGTATGTAAAGCATGAAATATAGTAAAGAGGATCATAACTGAAATAGGGGGTGCAGGAGACAAATATAACATTCAAAATACCAAAACACTTGCCTTTTGAAACATAAATCATGCATGTCAATATCATATATCATACCCGTCCCATTATGGGACTCGGTGAAATAATTCATCATATGCCCTCCTGGCCGCCATAACATATCATCATATCATCATATCACCATATCATATATATATATATATATATATATATATATATATATATATACCGTACCCGGCCCTCTAGTGAGGGACTCGGTGAACAATGCAGTGAAACTGTGCACGATAACATACCCGGCCCGGGACTCGGTGAAAGACATATTGAGGCATGCACGAGCAGAGTAGTGAGCAACCATATGCAATTTAAATCATTATCAAGACCCAAACAGAATAAGAAGAAGAGATTAACACCTGAGTATCTGTAGCGACAATCATATCAAGTATCCCTCGAATGTCATTATAGATCATATCAAAATAGCCTTAGGAATCATAGACATGAATACAAAATAACTTATAAAAGTCAAGGACATTAATTGCCGTAGAGTCTCTAAGAACAGGACTAATAAATCACGCTCGAAACTTAGGAATAGAATTACCCCAAAGCTCATATCATTCATCACCTAAATCTAAGACATACCAAAAGAAAGACGGGACAGTTTTACATACCTGTTAACGACTACTCGCAATTCCGTTCGCTTTGTCGCTCTTTTAGCCTATTTAATATAAGAATAATGTTATCGTTAGTAACTATACTTTCTAGTTCATAAAACTGTAGCCCATTTCTTATAGAACTTATCCCTTTAGCTTATACATTCTCGTTTAGGGTTTTCCATTAGTTAAAGACTTAACGAAAATCGGACAGCATTTCCCCTATATATTCGCCGAACCCAAATTTTCAATTATCCTCCTGTTAACACAGAAATACCAACAACAACATATGGACATAATCATATCTTCAATCTTTTCAATTTAACAAGGATAACAATATGTTCACAACAACACAACTTTTACTTTTATTATCAAACTCCTTCACTTTCGTCACACGATCCATAATAACCACAACGACAACAACAGCAAAATTAACTCACCATCTTAAGTTAGAAAAGCCCCTACATCACGGCCAAAACAGCAATCTAGCATCATCACATACAATTTATATTCAACACACATCTATCAAGTTTTTCAAGTTTAACAACCAGACAACATATAGAACAAGGTTGAATTTTACCTTAACGATCTTGATTTCTTAACGTTGTCTCCTCCACCGATCCAATTCACGTTGCAACTCCTTGAACACTTACAACTCTTTAGAATCCAAGCTTCCACACTCACCTTCACCCAAGATCATTCTCGGCCAGCCATGATGGCTATGGCCGAGAGCTCTTTTCGCTCACCATTTCAATTTCTCTCAACTTATCCCTTTGTTGAAATGTTAAAATGATGATACATGAATCATCTTGATGGCTTATATATATGCCTCCTAGGCCCTACACGTGCCCCCTAATGTGTCACTTGTTTTTTGTTTTTTTTTAATAATTCGGGTAGGGCCCACCAAGGTAATTAATCTTAATTAATTTAATTAATTAATAATTCCTACTTAATAATCTAATCACAAATAATTAATCCCTAATCTCCAATAATATTTTTACACTAATTAAAATTTATAAAAAAATTATGTTTTAGTTAAAATTGAAAATTAAAGATTTCTATTTCGTGTCCGAAAATGATCCCGTCTTTAACTTGAGTCGATTCTCTTGCGAATAACTCGACGTATAAAAATACGGGACATAACAGCTGCATGGCATGAACACAGCGCCCCCAGGCAAAAGGACGTCAGTACGAACAATGTACCGAGTATGTAAGGCATAAGAACATCAAGTACAGATGAATCATGAAAACCAGTCTCAATATTTGAATGCAGCTGTGGCTAACATCTTAGAATATCTGCGTAACTCTATGTGACTGAAACTGACTCTGTGGCGTATGATAGGCGTAGGTTATGATGTAACTGATAGTGCTGTGGAACGTACAGCCCGATCCATATATAATATAATAGTACCGAGGAACGTATGGCCCGATCCATATATAATTTAATAGTGCCGAGGATCGTACGGCCCGATCCATATATAATATAATAGTGCCGAGGAACGTACGGCCCGATCCATATATAATATAATAGTATCGAGGAACGTACGGGCCGATCCATATATAATATAATAGTGCCGAGGAGCGTACGGTCCGATCCATATATAATATAATATATATAAATGCATGTAAGATCGGAAACTCTGAACTCCTCTGGTGACATAAGAAGCTAGTATGATAAGTCTCTGGGAGTTATGGACAAAAAACATAGAAGGCCAAGGATACAAATATCTCTGCACTATCTAAGAATAGAGTCTTTGGAACTCGCTAGCTCACTGTGTTCGTTCATATGATAAGGATCATGCCAAAATGAAAGAAAGGGATAGCCATAACATACCATATCCACTTCTTAAGCTAATCCAAACTTAAGTCTCGGGCTTCCCAAGATCTACAACAACGTCAGTAGATACCAAACATTAGCTATAGGTACTTAGGAATCCAACCCTAACCTAGCACTTCATTTATAGAAATTTGGACAACATTTCCTTTATAAATTCAACAAACCACGAGAATTCAACTCGGCCAAATCATCAACAACAATACCAACAACCATCGATCCGGCCCCTCAACAATATAAAAGTAGTTCTCATAAATTCAAACAATAATGCGACGAGCAGCAAGCTCGACTTGTCAATTAAACCATAGTTTTAAACTCCATCTTCATTCAAACATTTCTCAGCAATATTAACAACAACAACACAATAATAACAAGTTCCAAAATAGCCACCAAACAACCCATATGATAACAACAATTTATCAGATTTCCGATATAACTTTCGTATTCCTTTCATCTAGCCATGTAGATGGGATTTGGATAACTCAAATATGTCTAGTAGATGAGAATTCTTACCTCATATGGCAATAAATTCTCTTCTTCAATCTTATTTTACTTTGAAGAAAGCCCGAATCCAACAACACGATAAACAGAACAACGAGATCGAACCGGTGAGCAAAACCCGAATATTGTTCTTGAGAAAAATAAAAAAATTATACTTGACCTCATGAATTTCTTGATCATGCTGCTGCATACAGGGAGTATCATATTGTTTTTCCATAAACTGGTTGCTGCACTAAATTTATTAGAGACAGTCATCTAATTACATGAAGCTTGGACTTTATTCTCACCAAATTACCAAACCTTTCCTGTCCGATCTTGGTTTGCCTCACAACCTGTTTGTTGCTGCTCCATTTTAAAGGAACAAAGTCTTTGACTCAATTGAGTTAAAAGTCCAAAAACATTGCTTCTCTAACTAATTAAAAACAAAGTTTCTAATTTAATGGAATAAGGAGGTTGTTGCTCATCTAATTAAAACAAAGGCTGGAACGTTACTACCTATTTTATAAAGGGAAAAATATTTAGTTAACATCTAAAAGGTTTCTATCATGGCTAAATTGTGGGTCCCACCCAAATCCTTTTCCAAAAAATGAAGACAAAGGCATTACTACTCTACATGTGTCATTCAAGAGTTTTATGCAAGGTATAGTCACCTTGTTAATCACATCACTAGGAGACATGTGGATGTTACTTACTAACCCTTATCCAATCCCTTTATATCCACTACACTCCACACTTAAACAATTACACACATAACTAATGTCTTGATCTCAATTCATGTAAATAGCAATTATTTTTAACACACGTCATATACTCATGTGATAACACTAGTCCATAGCTGGTTTGCCACACATAAAATATTATTTACAATCATCATCGTCACAATTTCCCATCTTAAATCATTTTCTTGATTTTCATGCTTGAATATGACCAAATCCTACGGCCTCGGTAAAATCGCTCACGTTGGACTGTTCAACTTCCTAGTCTGAAAATACGGGATGTAAGATCATGTCTCTGAATGGAAAGGAAGACATAAGTAATAGAAGAGTATTCCAGGTCAGCAGATGCGATGCTCACCCTGGAAAACTCAAGTGGAAGCTGAAGAGTCAATCAACCACGTGTCAGAGAAGTAGACCCGACATAATACTCTGCATTCATAAAAGAATGCAGCAAGTGCAGGTCAGTACAAACAACCGCACTGGTAGGCATCATCAGCCGACTAAGCATAGTTAACACAATTAAGAAAATAAAGCAGATAAGCAAATAAAACAATCAAGCATGACACAATATAGTCGCAACTGAATATCTGTCATTACCTATGTAAACATCTAACCCTCAATTTAATAAGTCCGAGTATACCCGAACCAATCTGATCACCACAATAGAATTGACACAATCCAATCATCACAACGGAAACATCACAATCCAATCATCACCACAGTCGATAATGTAATAATGCAATGTAGTGCAATAATGGCATGAATGCGATGCCGTGCTATGAAACTGAGGTGTACACATGTACTCCAAACTAAAATATCGACGGCTTGGAAGCACAACCCAGCGTGACTCTCGAAGTCTGAGTGCCACCTGTCCCGGATCTTTGCCCAACAGACAAATGGGACCCTGACTAATTGCACACAAGGGGAGTCTCACCGGCACCACCCTAGGGGACCCACGGAGTCCATGCACTAACAACGATTGCTGATAACATCGGAATCGGCCATGCAACAACAATGCCTGAATATAATCATCGGACATTGGCCTCCTCACAGTTACTCAAAAAAGTCTGTCAAATATCAGTTTCACAAATCAACGATTCAGGAATTGAACCTCGGATATCAGCCTTCTCACAATCACTCAAGTAAAAGAGTTTATCAAATATCAGTTTCGTAAACAACGATTCCGGATGGATATTTGGACATCGGCCTTTTCACAATCACTCAAGTAAAGGAGTATCAAATATCAGTTTTGCTCAATCAATAATACCGAATCATCGTCGGGTATCGACCATGCATGAATATGAGAGAATGCGTACAATACATATGTCAATCATCAACAATCATGTTTAATGTCACAAATACTACAATGAGGTATGCCAACAATGTATCGCCTCACAACACCACAGTAGGTATGCCAAAATATATCAAGTCAAGTACCAACAGTGGGTACGCCAACACATATTAATAACTCAAGTACCAATAGTGGGTACGCCAACATATATCGAGCACAAATACTAACAATGACATGTCCATTCTATTCAAATCAAGACGACAAGCAGGACTCGATATCTATCAACTACACATGGCATCAAGCCAACATAATTAATTAATCAAACACACATAACAGGGTGGCTAGTCCCAACACACATCAGGGCCTAACCTAAGGCAATATCCATCCCAACTTCATACCCGAAGGTTCACATGCTGTCTCCAACCTCATAATCTAAATATGTGATTCACTATATGAAGTCTCATCAAAATAAACCATAACCTACCTGGACTGTCGAATCGCAATACCAACAAGTTACTCTATTGCTTTGCCCTTCCTATGAAGCTGAGAACCAAAGTAGTCTAAGCATAATCGAATTCTATATTAGAAATCATAAAAAATGATACTAAGATTGCTATGATATCAATTAGGTTCATTTTAACCCTAGAATTTGGGAAAACAGGCTCATAAGGGCAAAACGATAAATTCGCGGGCAAAATACCAAATTGAGTACTTAGTGATCATAAACCAATCACTAATTGTTGATTTAACTCAAGAATTGACCCCAAAAATATTTCAAGCAAAAACCCCCAAATTGGGTATAAACCCTAAGTCTCCAAATCTGAAATTCGATGTTGAAAGTGGAAGGTGCATGATTACTAAGCTTAGATTCATCAAATTTTAGCATCAACATCATCAATTTATCATATATGACCTTAACTGAAAGTATCCCAAAACCGTCTTCCAAATTCCATCTCTAAGGGAATGTTAAAGGGAAGGGAGAATCTAAAATGATTCTGATTAAGGGAGTGTAAAGGATTAGGCAAGGTTTACCTCCAAACGTTTCTTCAATTTATCTCGAAGAACAGTTTCTCTAAGCTCCAATATCGAGATATGAAATAATGAGGGTATAAGACTTATTTAAGACACATTTAATGAAATATCACTGCCCGTCACTGCCACAGCTGTACATATGCAGTTGCAGCAACGCCGCCACAGCGGCTGGAGGACCGCCATAGCAGTTTGGCCAAACTTACACATGGCCAACCCAGCGGTCATCACACCGCCACAGCGGTGCCGCTGGGGCGGTTCTGGAGCTGCCCTTGCAGTCACCAGACACTAGATTTTCTCCTTTTCTAAGTCCTCAATCAAAATTTTAGGTTATTCCCGAGGTCATCTGCTAAAAAACCAAACACACAGACCCACACAAAATTACGTTGCGAACGCGCTCGCGGTCTCAACATTCCCAGCGGAGGCCTCGTTGACCGGGTCAACCACTGATGCTTAAATCCCATTTCCCATCCGATGTCCCGAAATGCATATGAATGCATTGAGAACCAAACAAAATACCCATACAGGTTCTAAATAACCATCCTGACTTCTCAAAATTGACGAAATTTTGGAAAAGGTTCGTTTGCCCAAAAGTCAACTTTGGGTCGACCATTTTTCACTTTAAGCCTATATTTTCACCAAATTTTACCTAATTCGGTCTAGGCTCCCCGGGAAGAATATCAGCGGTACGCTCGGGTCAAAAGCTAGCTAATCAATGCTTGAGAATAGGAGAAAATTCCGAAAGAACTATAACGATCAAACAGGTCGGTACAATCAGGGAGATAGATTCATTAAATGAGTGTTAAAAGCCCTAAGTCCCTTATTCATTATTATTTCGACTTTAGAGTTATTGGGAGCATATCAAGGCGATTCTTGGGGGAAAATCCCTGTGGTAAGTCCTTCTATCTTCTTTGCTATTCCATTTTCTTTAATTACCTTAGGAATCCATTATCATGCTAGTTCATCAAAAGGTTGATGTTTAAAAGAGGCTTCAATGAGTTCTTCATTCTAGGCTTCTAAATCTTGATTGATTTAGGTTAGCTTCATTAAGCATGGAATTGATAATTAGAATCTATTATTACTTGATTCATTTCTAATTAGGGGCTAAATAAAGAAATTGGAAGTTAGAGTTTATACCCAAATTTGGGGGGGTTTCCTAGAATCCAAATTTAAGTAAATTGTTGGTTCTTCTAGCTTGTAATTGATGGGAATTGATCACCTAGATCCTTAATTTCATGTTGAGACCTATAGATTCCTAATTTTATCTCTCTAGTTCATAAAACCCATTCTACGGGTTAGGGATTTGGGTCTTGAATTTAAGTAGGGTTTGAATGATGTTCTTCTTGATTCCAATTTCATCATTTGGATGTTCTTATTGATTCTAATTTCATGATTCAGATATGCTTAGACTTCCATTATCTCAAGGCTCAAAGAAAGGGAAAGACTGAGGTTTGATCGTTGAAGATTTTGTTGTTCGACTTTTCAGGTAGTTTATGGTTTACCTTATAGTGAGACTTCGATTAGCGAAGCGTAGGTGTAAATGATATTGTCAGACAATGCATGTAAGCCTTCGGGTATGAAGTTGGGATGGATATTGTCTTTGGCCGGGCATTGTTGTATGACTTGAGGGCTAGCCATCCCCTTGTGTTGTTGAGTTATTTTGGTATATTTACTTATGGCTCGTTCCCACGTTGATGACATTGGGTTATTTTTGATTAGCTATATATCATGGCTATGATATTGCGGTATTTTACTTTATTGATACTGTGATAAGATTGGTGATTCCATTGTGCCTTATTGTGTAGCCTTAATATTGATATTACTTGTGTGCCATGTGTGGTACTGTTTGGATCGAGTTAGTTATTGGTATTACATTGCATTGTATTCATATTGTCACGACCCGACTCGGGGCCGCGACGAGCACCCGGTGTTAACCCACCCGAGCACCCTCTTATCTTACTCTTATACTTACATTTAGGTGAGCCACATAATTATACATGCATTTCCATTCATTCGTCAACTAGTCCCATCTGGACAACAACCCATTTATATCATCGTAGGCATTTATGCCACATCAATGTACATGGGCCCACGTGGCCGACAAAATGATATACAAAACATAGGCCAACAAGGCCAAACACATCTACCCCCACACACACACATATCTACGAGCCTCTAAGAGTATAACATATCACATTAGCGGGACAGGACCCCGCTATGCCCATAATTATATACACAAAAGAATGAGTACCCAAAAGATATGGCTCCGAAGGAAATGGAACTCTCTATGTAATCTCCAAATAGGCAGCTACGGATCAAGTCTGTCTCCCTGTGCACCTGCGGGCATGACGCAGCGTCCACAAACAAAAGGACGTCAGTACGAAGAATGTACTGAGTATGTAAAGTGTGATTAACATCAATATAGAAGCATCATAGACAATATATGAAGTGGCACAGGAGGGAAGACAATAATATCATCATCATGGCACTTACCTGCCTTTCATAGGAACTTTCCATTTCTCATGCGTATTTCATAATAATGCTCGTACCCTACTTGGGCTCATATTCGCATACATGTCCTTATTTATATTCGTATACATAGTCTTTTCACATTCATATTCATATTATATACATAGTCATACACTTATATACATACATAGCGTGCCCCACCATAAGGTTCGGTGTTTCATACGTACTTAGCCAACCAAGACTCAATGTTATTTCTACCAGGCCCTCCCAAGGCTTCAGGGTTATCCGTACCATCTACACAGGTGTGCGCGCATTACGTAATCGTATACATACTTTATACATAATCATATACATATATCCTACCCGGCGTTATAAGCTCGGGGTATCATTATAGCCCTTCATAGGCACAAATAAGTATAATAGCCCATAGACACCTTTGGCATCATTATTACTATTATTGTCATCACTATCTTCGTCATTATTGCTACATCCATATCTTAGGCTTACTCGTCATATGAGGGGCGTAGTACAATCGTAGTACATGTTAAGGATCGTGAGCTTATGATCTCGGAGAGTCAATCACTTGAGTACAACATACTCATATAGAGGAATTAGAAGTTTGGCCAAGAATCATGCCTTATGAAAGAAAGGTTAGCCTTACATACCTTTTCGTCGGACTATTCTACACTTGCACGTTTCCTTCCAATGCTAGCGTCTATACCTTCATTAATATCATAACAATGGCCATTAGTCATTCACATTAACCACATTATCTAGATTTCTCAATTTGCTTCAAATTCTCCCATATTTATCGTCATGACCTCCAACTTCGTCCATTCGTCTAAAGTGTCTAGTTCATGATCATAGTACCATTTATAATACATTCATATCGTAACACAACAACATTCATAATTCAATTCAAACTATTCCTCAAAATGTCACTATTCACCATTCATGACCTAGTTGACCACATTTTCTACAATCCATGTATTTTAATTCTCCAATACCTTAAACATCTTGTAAAAATCATGAATCTTACCTTAGAAGTTGTACGAACAAGCTTTGGTTGATAATACTTCTCTTTGAGCAAAACCCTAGTTTTTCTCCATTTGGATTTCTTGACTTGGATGATCCTTGATGATTCCCTTATCCTTGATTCACTTGTCTTAATGTTATTGATGGCTTATAATCCTTGAAAACTCATATAATAAATATAGAGAGAAGTGGTGTAATGTTGTAATGAAATAAGACAAGTCTTGATCCTCACATTTAATGAATTGAAAAATCTGTGCTGGGTGAACAGTGGTCGTCCATGGAGGCTTACGGCTCGTATTCCACTATACGGCTCGTCCTCCATGGGCTTATTTAACCATTTCCAGAACCAGAAGCTGGGCTGCCTTCATGGTGGTTTACGACCATGGTTTACGGGCCGTAAATCACTTTACGATCCGTCCACCTGGTTGTGTTTTACCATTTCTTGACTAGGCAGAAAGTTGAAACCATGCATGGCAGTTTATGACTGCCAGTTTACGGACCGTATTGCAATTTACGGTCCGTATTTTATGATTTACGACCACTGGGCAGTTGCAATTCTGCAACTTCCCATATTTCTTAGACCTCTCTTTTTAATCACCCGCGTCCATGCACATGCATTGCTCACCTTGTATCTCATCTTAACTTAGCCAACTTCCTCGTCTCACATCGGATACTTTCGAAATCTCGCCTAAGGTCAGCAAACGTCGTTTCTTGCTCATAGAGATCGTGCACTCACATTCATCACTGGTTCATCCACTTGCGTACCAACGGAAAATTTTCCGAGGTGTAACATTCTCCCCCCTTAAGAACATTCGTCCTCGAATGTTAAAGTGTTCGGGGATTCTAGAAACATTTCGCCAGAGTTTCCCCTACATTATGGCACTGCCATCCTGCCACAACAGCCCATAATATCGATGCCACACAGGGCCACTACATAAAACATAAAAAAAAATTGGCCACACATGACCCAAAAGCATAAAAGGAAAACGTGCATACCTTATGATCTCGACGTCTCATTTTGTACTTCTTCCAAGGGCTGAAATAGATGTGGGTATTTGGATTGCATACTCTCTTCTGCTTCCCACGTCATTTCCTCTCGATTGTTGTTCCTCCATAAGACCTTAACTGAGGCCACTTCCTTGTTTCTAAGTCTCTGTACTTGCCTATCTAGTATGGCAATGGGTATGTCTTCATAAGTCAATTTCTCTGTTACTTGCACATCATTCACTGGGACGATCCTAGTAGGATCTCCAACACATTTCCGAAGCATCGAAACATGAAATACTGGATGAACTGACTCCAAGTCTGGAGGTAGATTTAACTCATAGGCCACTTTTCCTATCTTGCGTACAATTTCGTATGGCCCAATATACCGGGGACTGAGCTTCCCCTTTTTGCCAAATCTCATCCGCCCTTCATCGGCGACACTTTAAAGAATACCCAATCTTTAACTTCGAACCCTAATTCTCTTCGACGATTATCCACATAGGACTTTTGACGACTTTGAGCCGCTAGCAACCGATCTTGTATGAGATTAACTTTCTCTATTGCTTGCTGGACCAAGTCTGGCCCTATCAACTTAGTTTCTCCGGTTTCAAACCACCCAATTGGGGATCTACACTTTCGCCCATATAGAGCTTCATACGGTGCCATTTGAATGCTGGAATGGTAACTATTATTGTAAGCAAATTCAATGAGTGGCAAATGATCATCCCAATTTCCTCCAAAATATATCATACATGCTCGCAACATATCTTCAAGAGTCTGAATGGTACGTTCGGCCTGCCCATAGGTCTGTGGGTGAAACGCCGTGCTAAGGCGCACTTGGGTCCCTAGACCCTCTTGGAACGATCTCCAAAACTTGGCTGTAAACTGGGTCCCTCTATCAGAGATAATAGATACTGGAACGCCATGGAGTTTCACTATCTCTTTAAGATAAAGCTTCGCATAATCTTCTGCCATATAGGCCGTTCTGACCGGTAAGAAATGCGCAGACTTTGTGAGTCTATCCACGATCACCCATATAGAATCATACTTACTTCGAGAACGGGGTAACCCTGTAATGAAATCCATATTAATCACTTCCCACTTCCAAGTTGGGATTTCTATAGCTTGCAATAAGCCACCCGGCTTTTGGTGCTCGATCTTCACTTGTTGGCAATTAGGACATTGAGCTACAAATTCCGCTACGTCTTTCTTCATCCCATTCAACCAATATATAGACTTAAGATCATGATACATTTTCGTCGCTCCGGGGTGAATGGAGTAACGGGAACAATGAGCTTCCCTCAATATTTGGTGACGTAGACCTACCACATCGGGAACACATAACCTGCCTCGACATCGGAGAACGCTGTCTTCCGAAATATCAAATGATGACTCCTTCTTTTGAGGGAGTGTATCTCTGTACTGCATTAGCACGGGATCCTCATATTGTCGCTCTTTTACTTCCGCTACTAGCGATGAAACGGCCGAATTGTGAATAGTAGCTCCGCTGCTACCTGAGTCCACTACTCGGACTCCTAGGCTCGCTAACTGTTGAAGCTCACGGGCCATTTCTTTCTTTTCTGGTCGTACATCACTTAGACTTCCCATGGATCTACGGCTAAGAGCATCAGCCACAACGTTAGCCTTTCCGGGGTGATACAAGATATCAACATCGTAATCCTTTAGCAACTCCAACCATCATCGTTGTCGCAAATTCAACTCTTTCTGCTTGAAGATATACTGAAGGCTCTTATGATATGTATAAACATCCACATGGACACCATATAAATAATGTCGCCATATCTTTAATGCATGGACCACTGCGGCTAATTCTAAATCGTGGGTTGGATAGTTCTGTTCATGTTTCCGTAATTGTCTAGAAAAATACGCAATCACCTTACCATTTTGCATCAATACACAACCTAGCCCGACACCTGAAGCATCACAATAAATAACCTATCCTTCCAATCCCTCTGGAAGTGTCAAGACTGGGGCTGAAGTCAATCGATCTTTCAAATCTTGGAAACTACGCTCGCAAGCATCTGTCCATTGAAACTTAGCTGACTTCTGAGTCAACTTGGTGAGTGGCGCAGAAATAGAAGAAAAACCCCAACAAATCTTCTGTAATAGCCTGCTAAGCCCTAAAAGCTACGAACCTCCGTAGGAGTCGTGGGCCTTGGTCAAGTCTTCACGGCCTAGATCTTTTGGCTATCCACTCGAATACCATCGGCTGCAACGACATGGCCCAGATATGATACCGAGTTCAACCAAAACTCACACTTGGAGAATTTTGCAAACAACTCTCGAGCTCGAAGAACTCCAAGGACAATTCGCAAATGATCCGCATGCTCGTCCTCGGATCTAGAATACACTAAGATGTCGTCGATGAATACAATTACAAAATGATCCAGAAAAGGTCTGAATACATTGTTCATTAGGTCCATAAACACTGCCGGGGCATTAGTTAACCCAAACGACATTACTCGGAACTCGAAATGGCCATATCTTGTTCTGAAAGCTGTCTTAGGGATATCTTTCTCCCTAACTCTTACATGGTGATACCCGGACCTCAAATCAATCTTTGAAAACCATTTGGCACCTTGCAATTGATCAAATAAATCATCAATCCTCGGGAGGGGATACTTGTTCTTAATCGTCACTTTATTCAATTGCCGATAATCAATGCACATTCTCAAGGAGCCATCCTTCTTCCGGACGAACAATACGGGTGCCTCCTATGGGGACGAACTAGGCCTAATGAAACCTTTATCAAGCAAGTCCCTCAATTGCTCCTTCAACTCTTTCAATTCCGCGGGTGCCATTCTATATGGGGGAATAGATATGGGTTTAGTGTCTGGCAACACATCAATCGCAAAATCGATCTCTCGCTCGAGAGGAAGGCCTGGAAGCTCTTCCGGGAACACATCCCGAAATTCGTTCACTACCGGAACTGACTGAAGAGTCGGCGACTCAGCTTCAACATCTTGAACTCGCACTAGGTGATAAATACACCCTTTCGTGATCATCTTCCTTGCGTTTAGATAGGAAATAAACCTACCTTTTGGTGATGCCTCATTCCCTTTCCATTCCAAGACTAGTTCTCCTGGAAACTGGAAATGAACCATCTTCATTCGGCAATCAACATTGGCATAACAAGAATCCAACCAATCTATGCCCATAATAACGTCAAAATCTACCATTTCTAGCTCATGCAAATCAATCATGGTACGACGATCACAAATCATAATCACACAATTCCTATATACTCGGCTAGCTATTACCGAGTCACCCACGGGTGTAGACACCTCAAAAGGTTTGATAGACTCCGGCTCAATTATAAATCGACCAGCAATATATGGAGTAACATATGATAATGTGGAGCCCGGATCAATCAAAGCATATACATCATGAGAGAATACCGATAATATAACTGTGACCACATCAAGAGAAGACTCAAGATCTTGGCGTCCAGCCAAAGCATAAATACGGTGCTGAGGACCGCTAGTACTGGGAGCTCTGCCTCTACCTCTACCATGGCCGACTGGCGCATGTGAACCTGGCCCCGTAGGGCGTACAGATGCCGAAGATCCGGCTACCGACCCTGATGGCTGGGTCCTACCTCTACCATGCACTGAGGGGCAATCACGCATAATATGTCCCGGTCGACCACATGAATAGCAAACATCTGAACCCAATCGGCATTGACCCCAATGCGACTTCCCACACTGGGAACATCGTGGTATAGATGGCCTTGACTGGCCTGAATCACCTATAAACTGGGACCCCGGATAACTCTGACTCGGCCCTGAACGAACAGATCTATCAAGGCTCTGGTCTGGAAACTGTGGAGGTGCACTGGTCATAGAATAGCCCGAACGTCTAGGGAAGTGTTTCCTGTGTCCGCCTCTGGACTCACTTATTGGGCCCGAAGATCTGGCCCTCTTGCTATGTCCCCTATCCTGTTCACGTTCACTTATCCGCTGCTATAGGCTTTCCTCTAAGTTCTGAGTATGTGCTTGAATGCGTGCAATATCCATACCGTCCTGAAGGGACGCAGTCAAGCATTTGTCCATCAGATGGGGCCCTAGGCCCTTTACAAATCGGTGTACCCGGTCGCCCATATCTGCTACCATGGCCGAAGCATACCTGGCCACGAAGTTAAAATGGAGGCTATACTCGAGGGCACTCATACTGCCTTGCCTCAAATTTAAGAATTTATCGGCCCTAGCTCGCCGAACTTCTGGGGGCATATAATGACGGAGAAAAGCATCAACAAACTCTTGCCATACCGAGGGAGGTGCATTGGCCCCCCGTGAAGCCATCCACACTGTATACCACTGGATCGAGACGTCTCTCAATCTATATGACGCCAACTCTACCGACTCGGTGTCTCAAGCATGTATCAACTGGAGTGTCCTTAGCATACCATCAATAAAGTCCTGGGGATCCTCCTCCGGTTTTGACTCAAAGAATTCCGAAGGGTTCAAAGTAATGAAATCACGGGCTCTTGCACTAACAGCCCTATCACCACACCTTGAACTGTGCCTCTGAGCCTGGGCCGCAACCAATTGAGTCAATAAAGTAATGGCCACTTTTACATCTTGGCCCGAAGCATTTGGTGGAGGAGCTGGAGCTGGGGCTGAGGCTCCCACGTGCTCCTCGGTAATAGGCACTGTCTGGGAGGACTGAGATTGAGCCGCACTCTGGGACTCATCTTCCTCGACTACCGGTGCCGGTGCTCTTTCAGCTCGCTTTTCTGCCACCGTCTTGCCCTTTTGGGCTGTTGTAGCCTTTTTCTTTTTAGGCATCTCTGAAATACACAACACACGATTTAGGAACAATAATTTCTTACATCATAGCTCTATCGCACGATTCTTATAAAGAAAGAAGGTCATATATTCCTAAAATGTCCGCAGCTTCTTGTTTATAAGCGTGGCGCGCAACACACCCATAACTAAGACTCTACTAGACACGGCTCGTAGACACATCCTAGGACTGAACTGCTTTGATACCACTTTTGTCACGACCCGACTCTGGGCCGCGACGAGCACCCGGTGTTAACCCACCCGAGCACCCTCTTAGCTTACTCTTATACTTACATTTAGGTGAGCCACATAATTATACATGCATTTTCATTCATTCGTCAACTAGTCTCATCTGGACAACAACCCATTTATATCATCGTAGGCATTTATGCCACATCAATGTACATGGGCCCACGTGGCCGACAAAATGATATACAAAACATAGGCCAACAAGGCCAAACAGATCTACCCACACACACACATATCTACGAGCCTCTAAAAGTATAACATATCACATTAGCGGGACAGGACCCCGCTATGCCCATAATTATATACACAAAAGAATGAGTACCCAAAAGATATGGCTACGAAAGAAATGGAGCTCTCTATGTAATCTCCAAATAGGCAGCTGTGGATCAAGTCTGTCTCCCTGTGCACCTGCGGGCATGACGCAGCGTCCACAAACAAAAGGACGTCAGTACGAAGAATGTACTGAGTATGTAAAGCGTGATTAACATCAATATAGAAGCATCATAGACAATATATGAACTGGCACAGGACGGAAGACAATAATATCATCATCATGGCACTTACCTGCCTTTCATAGGAACTTTCCATTTCTCATGCGTATTTCATAATAGTGTTCGTACCCTACTTGGGCTCATATTCGCATACATGTCCTTATTCGTATTCGTATACATAGTCTTTTCACATTCATATTCATATTATATACATAGCCATACACTTACATACAAACATAGCGTGCCCGACCATAAGGTTCGGTGTTTCATACGTACTTAGCCAACCAAGGGTCAATGTTATTTCTACCTGGCCCTCCCAAGGCTTCGGGGTTATCTGTACCATCTGCAGAGGTGTGCGCGCGTTACATAATCGTATACATACTTTATACATAATCATATACATATAGTCTACCCGGCGTTATAAGCTCGGGGTATCATTATAGCCCTTCATAGGCACATATAAGTATAATAGCCCGTAGGCACCTTTGGCATCATTATTATTATTATTATCGTCATCACTATCTTCGTCATTATTGCTACATCCATATCTTAGGCTAACTCGTCATATGAGGGGCGTAGTACAATTGTAGTACATGTTAAGGATCGTGAGCTTATGAGCTCGGAGTGTCAATCACTTGCGTACAACATACTCATATAGAGGAATTAGAAGTTTGGCCAAGAATCATGCCTTATGAAAGAAGGGTTAGCCTTACATACCTTTTCGTCGGACTATTCTACACTTGCACGTTTCCTTCCAATGCTAGCGTCTATACCTTCATTAATATCATAACAATGGCCATTAGTCATTCACATTAACCACATTATCTAGATTTCTCAATTTGCTTCTAATTCTCAAATATTTATCGTCATGACCTCCAACTTTGTCCATTTGTCTAAAGTGTCTAGTTCATGATCTTAGTACCATTTATAATACATTCATATCGTAACACAACAACATTCATAATTCAATTCAAACTATTCCTCAAAATGTCACTATTCACCATTCATGACCTAGTTGACCACATTTTCTACAATCCATGTATTTTAATTCTCCAATACCTTAAACATCTTGTAAAAATCATGAATCTTACCTTAGAAGTTGTACGAACAAGCTTTGGTTGATAATACTCCTCTTTGAGCAAAACCCTAGTTTTTCTCCATTTGGATTTCTTGACTTGGATGATCCTTGATTCACTTGTCTTAATGTTATTGATGGGTTATAATCCTTGAAAACGCATATAATAAATGTAGAGAGAATTTTTAGAGAGAAGTGGTGTAATGTTGTAATGAAATAAGACAAGTCTTGATCCTCACATTTAATGAATTGAAAAATCTGTGTTGGGTGAACAGTGGTCGTCCATGGAGGTTTACGGCCCGTATTCCACTATACGGCTCGTCCTTCATGGGTGTATTTAACCATTTCCAGAACCAGAAGCTGGGCTGCCTTCATGGTGGTTTACGACTATGGTTTATGGGCCGTAAATCACTTTACTGTCCGTCCACCTGGTCTTGTTTTACCATTTCTTGACTGGGCAGAAAGTTGAAACCTTGCATGGCAGTTTACGACTGCCAGTTTACGGACCGTATTGCAATTTACGGTCCGTATTTTGCGATTTACGACCACTGGGCAGTTGCAATTCTGCAACTTCCCATATTTCTTAGACTTCTCATTTTAATCACCCCCGTCCATGCACATGCATTGCTCACCTTGTATCTCATCTTAACTTAGCCAACTTCCTTGTCTCACATCAGATACTTTCGAAATCTCGCCTAAGGTCATCAAACGTCGTTTCTTGCTCATAGACATCGTGCACTCACATTCATCACTAGTTCATCCACTTGCGTACCAACGGAAAATTTTCCGAGGTGTAACACATACGTTTTTCAATGATACACTGACATATGCATGGTTATGGTACTGATGATGACAAAAAGAGAGTTTAGCCTTAGAGGTTTCTATCGTAGAGCATGAAAGAGAGATGAGGGTCCATGATCTGTGGTAAGAGACCCGTAGTGGCATGAGTAACGATGCCTGAGGTTTCTTGTCGGGATCGAGAGTGTGCTCGTGTTCCGAGGTCATATTCCGGAGCAAGTGGTACGTGAACTTCATGGGTCCCCCATGGGTCATGATCACTGAGACGTGGAGTTATTCCGTCTGGGACATGCTGTAGAAAGCTGCATATGCATTGCATTCATCCTACATACATTATTGCGTTACATTGTTCCACTGATTCTGCTGATATACTATCCGGGACATGTTATGATAATATTGTGATGTACTAGTTCGTATTATTATATTGAGACTTGGCACAGTTGGGCTTAGATGCTATAACATAGGTGATGACTTGTTTTGATACTATTGTGATGTACTGGTTCGGATTGATTATACTGAGACTTGGCACAGTTGGGTTTAGATGCTATAACATAGGAGATGACTAGTTCTATGGATATGGATTCCTGTTGACTTGTACTTGTTGGTTTATGTTTTTATCTTGCTTTATTGTCTTTATATACGTTAGCTAGTCTTAGTCGGCCTATGATACCTACCAGTACTTGTTGTTTGTACTGACCTGCACTTGTTGTATTCTTTTTTGAATGTAGAGTAGCCAGTGGGATCGACTTCTACTCCTTGTGGCTGATATTCGAGGATTTGCTGATTCGAGTCTTTCAGGGTGAGCATGAAGAAGTTCGCTGCCCAAAGACTCTTTTATCTATTATGTCTTTATTTCCGTTCTAAGACATGATTTGAGACTATTGATGTATTATTATTATTCAAACTTGTAGTATTTAGTTAGATGCTCTTGTATGACCAGACCTGATACTGGGGTGTATTTCTCTTATTTTCACATTTTCCTTATCATGAGATTTACGTTATTCTATCTTCTTCCGCTTATTTATTTATTTATTTATTTATTTATTTATTTATTTATTTTATGTTTTATGATTGTTGAGATAAGGGTTCACTTACTGAGGTGGGAAAGGTAGGTGCCCGTGCGACTTAGTGAAATTGGGTCATGACACACGCTGGCTTGCGGTCTAGCTGTCACGACCCAGCCCCGTGGGCCGTGACTAGTGTCCTAATTGCACACCCAAACCCATTCGCTTACCAAATCGACATATCAAAGACTTATTAAATTTAGCATACGCTATTTGCACATATACTGAGAACAAACGTCATCTTAAGCGGTCACCGGTAACAGAAATATCATACAAAAGCCGGCAGCCTGGCGGAATACACATCGCCCGAATACACAAACATATATAAACATATGGGCCGTTTCGGCCATAATAGCAAACGGGACCGCTTAAGGGACAAGTCACAGACATAACCGAACAAACACGACCCATGACCCACATATATGTCTACAAGCCTCTACAAACCATAACAGAAACATATGACGGGACAGGGCCCTGCCGTACCCCAAATAGTCATATATACAGAAACATGTATAACAAAAGATATGTACAAAAAATATGAGCTCCGGATCAAAGAAGTACTCCAAATAGCAGAATAAGTGTCCTATACTGGCGGGTCACCAGAACGAACGGCTGTACCTGCGGGCATGAAACGCAGCCCCCGAAGAAAAGGGGGTCAGTACGAAATATGTACTGAGTATGTAAAGCATGAAATACTGTAATCCGAAGCATAACTGAAGTGAGAAGTACGGAAAATGGATACATAATTAGTATATCAAAACCTGTGCTGAAAACATAAGTAATGCAAATAAAAATCATGCATAGGGCTCAGGAACGTGGTCGCCACTCCGACGCTGGCGCCACAACACATCATACTCTAGAAGGTTTCAAATCTAAGTACAATCCCCGAACATATCGTATCATCATAACATATCACAACATCATAACACATCGTATGCCATAACACATCATAACTCCGTATATAAGCGGTATCCGGACCTATGGTGAGGGTCTCGGGAACCGTAACATATCATACTGCCGAATATAACATAGTGCGCACGAAGACAAAACCGGCCTGGGACCCGGCGAACGATGTAATAGTAGTATGCACGAGCGGAGTAGTAAGGAAACCATATGCATATAAGTAAATAAATTCCAAGACTCGCTGAATAAATATATATACCGATATCAGAAAGCTCAGAAACAGGTATCGGGTCAATCGGAATTACTATAAGAAAGTTGCGAGCTTTTGAAGTACAGAACCTTCTAAAAACATTTCATAAGCCATATTGGAAATTCAAGTATCATTCATATTAAGAAACTTTCGAATAACATTATGGATTAAATCAAATGGAGACTTTAGGACCATATTTACGTATCAAAGTACTCATCAAAGACTTTAGTCATCTCGATTTTCTTTCGAACAATCTTCGGAAACATCACAACTAGAATCTTCGAACATCATAAATACGTATCAAGCCATATCGAATAGCTTATGGAAGTCAAAGATGTTAGCCATCCTAGTGGCTCTAAGAATAGGATTTTCTTTAGAAGCATACATATACGTTATTTGTTCATTCATAAAGGTCATGCCAAATGAAGGAAAGGTAGGCTTTACATACCTCGATCGCTCGCTAACCAAATCCCGACTCAAGTCTCGGGCTCCCCAATATCTTCAATAACGTTATCAATTACCAAAAATTAGCTACAAGTACTTAGAAATCCAATTCTAACTAGTACTTATCTACAGAAATTTCGGCAGCATCTCCCCTGTAAATTCAACATCCCCGAGAATTTAACTCGGCCAAATTTATCAACAACCATACCAACAATACCAACAACCATACTAACAACATCAACAATCAATTTAAATTGCATTATAACATTAGTAACCTTCTCCTCTACGTAGCTTGTCACATTCAATTCAACTATGTACATTCAAGCCAATATCAACGCTCACATATTCATTACTAATCCGAGATCATTCAAACACAATTCAAGAACATTTCGAACAATCTACAAAATATTCAAACAATTCCACCAACACCATACTCCACCCGAAATCTCTACAATACAACAAAAGCCACAACAATACATTTTCTTCCTTCAAATTCAAAAACAACAACAACACTTCACACTTTAGCAACTTCACTTTCATAATTAAATAAAATCATATTAAAAATCACATAATTTCCTACAACAACCTACAACCAATTTCCATGCCAACTTGAACCATTAGTCTTTCATTGGCATCATAGAGTTCACAACAACACAACTAACATACTACACAAAATTAATTCATCTTCCTCCACCCAATACCACCACACGGCCACACACACACACACAACACACCCACACGACCCACACACAACACATAAAATTTCTATGATTTTTGTTCAATTCTACTCACTAAAACATATATAAACCTTCCATTACATATAAAATGTTACATTCGACATTTTTGCTTATTCGAAAAATTCGAAACAATTTGGCTTGTAGTGGACAAGGCCACGTTTGGACCTTGCTTGGTACGAATGTGTCGGTTATGAATATGTTGGTGTGGAATTACGAAAGGAGGCCAAGGGCAAAATTGGAAATTTTGAAAACTTGTTCCATGAATTACAAAAAATTAGCCAAGTGGACTCAAAAAAAAAATAGAAAGTGAGGCCCAATTGGGAGAGGCCCAACCGGCCACTTATGGCCCTAGTCCATGGAAATTAATTAATTTCCATGTGATATAATATATGCATCCCTATCCATAGAACTTTCAAGAAAACAGAAAGCAAAAGAAAAAGAAAGAAAAAGAAAAACATTCTTGAAGCCTAATCCTTGGTTCAAAAATTTTATTCTTGTGAGATTAGTACTAAGCTCAAGGTACTCTACAAAGTGATATAAGTATTTTGGCAAGAAAGCAATTTTAACCTCCAAGTGAAGAACTTGAAGAAAGATTTTGGACGAAATTGGAATTGAAGCCAAGCGAGCGTAAGGCGCAATTGAGGTATGTAAAGCCTTCCCCTTTATTCTTAGGCATGTTCTGGATGTAATAGGCTCGGCCGCGAGCCTTAAGTACGACTCCGTTCCTCGGAATTCGAGATGGAAATCCGCTCCAATTCCTTCAGTACAATTGAAACCATTTTCTTATAAAATGCCTTCAAAGTGAACTTTTGCACGAAACCTTCCCAAACGGAGTCGGAACACTTCCAAATGAATATGGATGACCTCATAAGGTCTATTATCAGTAATTTACATATGTCGCCTCGAGTTGGTCCGAGGCGGGCCCACAAGGCCCGATACCTTCTGTATAACCTTAATTACTTTGATTCTGTCCGATTTTCTCAGAAAACATCTGGACTATTATTTTGATTATGAAATGACTATTTTTGTGCAAATCCTACAAAATGATTTCTGGACATCTGAGAATCTGATTCTGATAATAATCTGTCGGGCCTTCCCAAGTATGATATAGGCGCGTATTATGCATACTATCCGGATACTCTGACTTGAGTCGCCGTTTGGCACCCCTCAGTTTGATTGAGTCTGTATGTTGAGTCTGTATGTATGTGGTTTCTCATTAATCTGTTCGTGGCTGTCTCAATGCATTCCTTCACTGCGTCCCGGGCCAGGTTCTGTTATCGTGCATATTCCTCTGCATTGTTCACCGCGTCCCTCGGCGTGCGGGCCGGGATCTGTTATATCTGTATTATTATGATATTATGATCTGTGTATGGGGATGGCGGCCCAGGATGGCATATTATCTGATCTGATTCTGTCTGTCCACCGCGTCCCGTACTAAGAGGGCCGGGTTCTGTTACCGCGCCCCCAGACAAGGTCGGGATCTGTATGTATGTATGCATGTGCCATCAGCATTTATATAAGCACATGCCTCTGTATGATTCTGTATGACTCTGCATGCATAATTCTGTCCGGCATACTTCTGTCCGTCCGTCTGGATTACGATTTTGTCTGTATGCCCGTATGGATTCTGATTCTGTATGTCCGTATGGATTCTGATTCTGTATGTCCGTATGGATTCTGATTCTGTATGTCCGTATGGTTTACGATTCTATCTGTCTATCTGAACCATGATTCTGTCCATCCGTCAGGATTATGATTCCGTCCGTCCGCTCAATTTATGGTTCTGTCCGCTATATATATATATGCTTCCGGTTCAGACAATGATTATGTTTGTTATGTTTCTGTTTTGCATACTCTGTACATTTTTCGTACTGACCCCCGGTTCTTCGGGGGCTGTGTTACATGCCCGCAGGTGCAGACGCACCTGGAGATACGCCGCTAGTTTAGGGCATCGATTCTGTTGTTTTGGAAGAGCTCCTTTGATCCGGAGCAAATACTTTTGGTATATATCTTCTGTCATCTGTGGACTCTGTATGTATGGTATTTTGGGGTACGGCGGGGCCCTGTCCCGTCATCTGATTCTGTATGTCTGTAGAGGCCTGTAGATAGAGATGTGGGTTATGGGTTTCATCTGTTTAGGTAAGTACGAACGATTTTGTGACTTCGTCTGTATGTTAGCCTCATCGGCTTGTCTGTAAATTTCTGTATGCTCAGGTATGTATATATTCGCGCGCGCCGCATCTATATCGGCCTGACTCTGTACACATCTGTTTGGAAAGAAAAAACTGTATGGTACGAAATTCTGTTAAGTAGGTACGTATGGGTATCCAGTTAGGATACCAGTCGCGGCCCACGGGGTTGGGTCGTGACATAAAAGGATAGAAAATCTTACCTTTTCTTCAATTTCCCACTTGCCACCAAGAGTGGTTTTCTGATCTGATTCTGTCTGTCCACCGCGTCCCGTACTAAGAGGGCCGGGTTCTGTTACCGCGCCCCCAGACAGGGCTGGGATCTGTATGTATGTATGCATGTGCCATCAGTATTTATATAAGCACATGCCTCTGTATGATTCTGTATGACTCTGTATGACTCTGCATGCATAATTCTTTCCGGCATACTTCTGTCCGTCCGTCTGGATTACGATTTTGTCTGTATGCCCGTATGGATTCTGATTCTGTATGTCCGTATGGATTCTGATTCTGTATGTCCGTATGGTTTACGATTCTATCTGTCTGTCTGAACCATGATTTTGTCCGTCTGTCAGGATTATGATTCCGTCCGTCCGCTCGATTTATGGTTCTGTCCGCTATATATATATATGCTTCCGGTTCAGACTATGATTATGTTTGTTATGTTTCTGTTTTGCATACTCGGTACATTTTTCGTACTGACCCCCGGTTCTTCGGGGGCTGCGTTACATGCCCGCAGGTACAGACGCACCTGGAGATACACCGCTAGTTTAGGGCATCGATTCTGCTGTTTTGGAAGAGCTCCTTTGATCCGGAGCAAATACTTTTGGTATATATCTTCTGTCATCTGTGGACTCTGTATGTATGGTATTTTGGGGTACGGCGGGGCCCTGTCCCGTCATCTAATTTTGTATGTCTGTAGAGGCCTGTAGATAGATATGTGGGTTACGGGTTTCATCTGTTTAGGTAAGTACGAACGATTTCGTGACTTCGACTGTATGTTAGCCTCATCGACTTGTCTGTAAATTTCTGTATGCTCAGGTATGTATATATTCGCGCGCGCCGCATCTATATCGGCTTGACTCTGTACACATCTGTTTGGAAAAAAAAAACTGTATGGTACGAAATTCTGTTAAGTAGGTACGTATGGGTATCCAGTTAGGATACCAGTCGCGGCCCACGGGGTTGGGTCGTGACATAAAAGGATAGAAAATCTTACCTTTTCTTCAATTTCCCGCTTGCCACCAAGAGTGGTTTTCTTGTTTAAATAATTATACCACGTTGAAGAGGGTCTTGGAATTAGTAAGAATACTAGAAAAATATAATTTTTGATCAAAGATTGAAGGCTCCAAATTTATTTTTCTTTTCTTTCTTGCTTTGGCCGAACCCTTCTTGTTTCTTTGCTCTCAATTTTGTTTGTCTTGAAAGTTCTAGAATGGAAGAATAAGTAGTGGTCCTCTCCTTTTATTTCATGGATGAAATTTTTTTCATGGGCCTTGGGCCATGCCCCTATGGCCGGCCACCTCTTGGCCATTTTGAAGCCCAAAAAAAATTTTCTTCTTTTTATTTCAAGCCCATTATTTCATGACAAATTTTTGTAACTCATGAAAACTATTTTACAAATTTCTAATTTTGCCCTTAGCCTTCCTCCATATTTCCGCATCAATATTTTCCATGAACAACTTATATATTAAATAAAATCAAAATATTGCCTTATCTCTTACTAGTCACAATTATTTCAATTTATCCAAATGTGCAAAATTACGGGATATAACACTAGCCTTCACTAAAAAAACCGAAACACCCTTTCTTTGGAACACGTTGAATGCGGAGTTGGTAAGCTGTCACCCAACAGCCGACAATGGTTTACCCCGAGTAGTCCGCTCGGGTTCCTGTCAATTTGAAAAAGCCCACTCTAGCATTTAACTAGGATAGAGCCAAGCCAAATCCTACCGAACTAGCGCAAGATGACCAAGATGGGTTATGGATATTTTAGACTTATGTAAAACCCATTAAGGGGACTACCCTGTGTCAAGACGGTCTATGACCCGAAGACACCGCATCCAACAATGTGAAAAATTGAACGATGTACATGTTGTTAGACGAACCGTTTGTTCTTGGGGTTGGGAATTTTTCCTTTACTTTTTATATTTCATCCGAGAGGAGCTCGGAAAGTCCTAGAGACGATGAAGGACCACATGGTGGCTTAGTTTAGGATTTGTACCACTGCGTGGGACTGTCTTTTTGTATACCCACTCCCTTATTATGTATCCACATTCGATATTCATAAATTTGATATAAATTTGGGGCAAACGGGACGTCTTAACGACATCAACATCCTTCAAAATGAATAGGCTTACCTTTGGCTTAAAAATTCACTTGCATGATTAGGACATGATATATATCATTTATGTGCTACATGCTATGCGATATGCATCTTTATGCCTATTTGATTTATGCGCTTAAATACATCTGTTTTGCCTTGAACAAGAACGGTCCATTATTCGGTTTCGAAGTCTTAGAATGTCATTAAGCACACAAAACCCCAAAGTCAAATTTTTTCAAAGTCCACCTAAAATCACCCGAGCTCTCGAATCCTTACATTAAAGTCCAAATATTCGGAGTTTTCCAGAAAAGTCGTGCGGTAATCGTCCAATAGTTGACACCTAATTTTCACCTCATAAGCTGTGTACTTTAAGTTTCAAATTTCCCGAGTCCAAGACGGAGTAAGGATACTGCCTTTCAATTTTATAAATTCAAAAATTCCAAGAAAATTGAAAAATTGACATTTTATTATAATTTCACAAAAATTGACAATTATAAGAAAATTACGAGCTATTTATTCTCACAAATTTTATTTGAAAGGAGAATATGTATCAAACTCCGTCTAATTCAGGAAAATTGTTAGTTAAAACGATGTATAAATTAAGGCTCATTTTTTCACATTTTAAATATTCGCCGAAAGTATATCAATATTAGGTTTGTTTTAAAGCTAATATTTTAAATTGCGAGTTTGAAATTTTAATTAGCCTAAATAATTATTTTTATTTAGTGACATATGTATTTATAATATTTGATTTGAATCGGGGGGGGGGGGGGGGGGGGGGTTAAACATTTTTAAAACTTAAAGGAGGGGTCTTTTGAAAAAAGGGGGGAATGGAAGTTTATTAAAATACCCCCCCCCCTTTCATTTTACTCCACCCGTCACCCTTCTCTCCTTCTCAGGCGATATAGGCGACATTGTTAGGGTTTGGTTCGGACCTTCGAATCATGGCAATTTTGGGCTCCTTTTCGTTAATTGTTTGAGGGTTTTTGACCTTAACCATGTGCTTTCATGGTTTCCAGGTTCAGTTCCCTTCGAATTTTTGTTTTGCTATTTAAATTAATTCCTAGAACGAGGATGTTACTTGGGTCTGATTGGGTTAAGGTGCCATGGGCAAGGTCAAGAACCCTTGGCCATCTTGTGTACCTTAGCACCACAAAATCAGACCTAGGGAAAATTTCCTAGCAAGTTTCTACATTAAGGCACACAAATTAGAGATTTTATCTCATTGCACTAATTAGTACAACTATACCGTTAATATAAGTTGTTTGTACTATTTTTATTTTTTTAGATTTTTATTTGATTATTTGGATAGAATTTAGGGTACAAATGAGTTGTATTTTGTTTTCCTATATGGAAAATTTCGAATTATCTGTTACAGGGTACAATTTTAAGATTTTTTTTGGCGGGGAGGGGGGGGGGGGGGGGGGGACTTAGCATGAGGTGTCCATTTTATCCTAGGATTCCCTAATTTGGAAAATCTATATATAGCAAGTTGAGGAATTGGAAGAGGGACTTTGTTTTCGAAATTTAGAAAAGCATAAGCTAAAAATATAAAATATATACAAGAAATATATGTATGAAAAACAGTTCTTAGAAGATATACATATATTTAATATATGTAGATATACAAGAAGGAAAAGAGAAAGAAAGGGGATTTTTTAGGATCAAAAGGGTTCAGTGATTTGAAGTTTGAAGTCTCAATCCTATTTTGGTCTTTAGGTTGCCTCAATAAAAGATAAATCTTATTCTAATCCTTTTTTCCTATTTCTAGTTTTGATTATGCTTTGTTTAAACTTGTTTACTATTTTAAATGCCATGAATGCTTAGTCTAATACTTAATATTGTTATTTTTGTGTTTGTTTTGCTATTCAAAGTCATAAAATGAGCTAAGTGTTGGATAATGTTATGCTAAATAGGTATTGTAACATACTAGTTTGAAGAATAGAAAGAAAAATGACTGAATATGAGGGTCTAAGTTTTCTTAAAGTTTATTTTAAGGGTAGTTAGTTAGATGTCTATGATAAAAAGTTCAGTTGCCCATGATTTATACTTGAAACTGTAATATCATGTTTTCTTTTTAGTTTTGTGTATTGAAGCTGTGGTGATTTTTGGAGACTGTTTTGGATAGGATAGGCATATTTAGCTAGATTTTGAGTAAGACATGGTTGGTCTAAAATTTGGGAATTTCCCCTATGGTTTATTTTAGTTTTCTAGACTCTATTTTAAGTTGTTTTATGTATTGAAATCTGTTTATTGAAGATTGGGCTATGTTTGGTATTTGATTTGTGTTATTAACTGTTAAAAGGCTTACTTATGTTATAAGAATAGTGTTAAGTAGTTTGGGGGTGCTGTTAGTGGACATTGGTGTTTAAAAAGGATTTAAAACAAGGAGAAGGGTCTGTTTTAGCTTATGGGTTACTATTACATTGACCAGTTTGAGAATCTGAGGCTTTATCTTCCATTTTCCTTGTTTGGCTATTGTTTTCTTAGATTCTGAAGATTATTAGTCTTTGAGACTATTTTAGTTCATTTGAGTTTATTAATCATGGATGCCATGATTTTAAGCAAGGTATAGGTTGTCGAGGGCTTGTCTCATAGTTGGTTGCCAATGATTTTGTCTACAATTGTTTTGAAAACTTAAAAGGTGAGACTGTGTTCTCGTGTCCTTTTTTGATAGCTTAAATCTAGTCTAATGATGCCTTAAAATTAAAAACTGAAATGTGTTGCTTGTTCCTGTGTATTTTTACATAAAATTAGACTAGAGGTTATCTGAATCTCTGTAGACCTGTTTCATTTGTGTTTGGGCTTGTCTTCATCCTTTAGAGACTTAATTCTGTTCAAAATTTGCAAGAAATAGTTTTTCAAAAGACCCGCCAATCTGTAAATCTTCTAAAACTCGAACCTTTGATTTTTCTTTCTATAACTGAATAACTGTTAAGGCTACAAAAGGGATATTTGTGTTCTTGTGTCTACCTTGCCTCACCTACATACACTTCATCCCTTTTGAATTCCACTTAATCCTTGAAAGAAACAGAAATGAACCTTTTTAATTTTCCTTGTGTATTTTGAAATGGCCAAAGTATGACTTATGCCTCTAAAAAACTAAGATTTTTTTTTAAAAGATAGGAATTTGATGGACTTATAGCTTGTCATGTTTGTTTCTGGGTTAGTATAAGCCTTGTTTGGTCTTGTATACATGCAATTCACCTGTTTTGGGATCTTTTAGAGGAAATGAATAAAAGGAAGTAGGAGAACATGTTCTCTTGTTTAATAAAGTTAAGATTAGAAAGCTAGGTTAGTATCTTTGGGACTATGATTGTGTTTGTGACCTTTCTAGGACTTATACTCTCTTTCAAACTAGTTTGATTGCCTAGACTACTGTGTAATGTGCTCTGTAAGCTTACTCTGATTAGGTAGTTTTGGAATACCCTTTGTTTACCTAATCATATGGAGGTTAAAGTTAAAGAAAGATAAAATTTAACCTTAAAATAAGTCTGAGATTAAGTATAGTAAATATTCAAGTCCTTCCTTCCTTCTTTTCCTATGTCTGATCCTGCAACTTACATAACTGGTTCCTTATACACTGTTTGCCTATACTGCTCATGAATACATCATTGTGTGACCTAGGAGAAGTAGCATGAACATTTCTTGATCACTTTGTGAATACTAAGCCATTTTTTTTGTGCATTGCCTTTAGTTGTATGCTTGATATAGACTGCCATGTGCTCATTGCTTGCATTGTTAGACCATACCAAGTTTCTGACAGTGGTTTGTAACTAGATTATCTTTTAATATTTTGATTTAAACCTGGAGGACTTGTACCACTTAATGCAATGCTAAAACTCAAACCAAGCTTAGGTGATCTTGTTTGTACTTAACTTGCTTCTAATGTTAGCACTTCGCCTTGTCGGTTTGTTTGAATTAAGTCTTGTCTAATGAACCATCTCCTGCACCTAGGACAGTGCCATGTACTTAACTTGCTTGTAATGTTAGCACTTGGCCTTATTTCCCTTATTTTCTCTCATAATTCTCTTTAGGGTGAGTTTCCAAGTTCCGAACGGTCTGACACTCTCCCATTCTTACATAACTTCATACTAGCCATTCGAATATCAGAATAACGACCATTACCATGTGCAATCAACACACACTAATTGTTACACCTCTCGCTTTCATCGTAGTGGAACCTATGGTTTCCTAGTCGGGTATGCCTTTGGACTAGAGACCCGAACCCGAGTTTGGAGGTAGAAGGTGTCTTGCCCCATGTACAAGGGTACCAATAGGTATTCTTGGAAATTTATGGAGTTATAAGTTGAACAAATCTAATCGACGCGATCTGAACTGAATTTGAGAAAATCTACAGACACTAGTCATCGTCGATGGGTCATCGACATGTTCAACGGACCGTCGATGTGCAGCGTCGATAGGGTTTCGTAGACTTGCATCTATAGGCGCAGGTCAATGGAGCAAGTCGACGGGTCGTCGACACATCGACGGGTCGTCAACCCGCTCGTCGAACCGGACCACTGTAGCCTTTTTAATTTGGAGTATAAATAGGTGGTTCATGACTTATTTCTCATTTTTCCTCCATTCCAAGTCAGAGAAAAACCTTAATATTTCTCTCCCAACATTTCTTATCATATTGGTAAAGATTTGGTAATATCTGAGCCCCGTGAACCCGTGCTTGTGAAGAAGAAGATTGTTTCTAGGGTTTCGTCAAGGTTGTGAAGCTTAGGAAGTTGGAGTTGAAGTGAATCTTGGACTATGACCTATATGTATGTATATGAGCACAATTATCATTGAGATCATGTATATTGTGTGCCCACAGAGGCATAGTCAGTTATACCGGTTTATGTATAGACATACAAATACATGCAGACAGGTATTTCAGCTTATTAGTTCAGATCCTATTCATGATTCTTATATGTACATGATTGTTCTTATGCCTTTCATACTTAGTACATTATCCGTGCTGACTCCCCGTTGCTCGGGGGGCTGCGTTCATGCCCCCAGGTTCAGGTAGACCGACAGGTGGTCCAGCTTAGTAGGGCTTCTATCCAGCAGTGGTCAGTGCGCTCCATTGATCCGGAGTTGCAGTCTATTTTGGTATGCTAGCCTTTTTGGATGTATATGCATACGGGTATGACGGGGCCCTGTCCCGTCCTTTCTACAGCTTTCACTCTAGTAGAGGTCTGTAGACAGTTGTATGTATTAGTCAGATGATGTAGCTTTGTTAGCTCCCATTCTTTTGTGTACAGTATATGTAGCGGCCTAGCTGGCCTGCACTGTTCTTCAGTATGTATGTGTATATACATATTGTACAGAGTCTTGATGTTTCCCTTTTATGAGATAAGTTTATGCCATTTATGGGCCTTTGATGTGCAGTATGGTTCAAATACGTGTTTAGGGGTGTTTGGTCGCTAGACGTCAGACACTCGTCATGACTCATCGGTTTGGGTCGTGACACTAATCATCCCAATTCTCCTTAAAGTTGTAATATCTATATACTCGTGACATATCCTTGGACGTCGGAGAAGTGTTCTCTAACTGCACACTTATCTCCAGGTAGAGAACAATACTAAGGTAATCTATATTTTTCGGGTCTCGCTAAAGGTACTGCTCCTCAGGCGTTAGTTGAAAACTGGGCATCTTCACTAGTCGATACCATATGTATATCTTGCATGATCTCTTACAATTTTGAAATCCATACTGATCATTCTCTCGCTCCTCAATGACATAGCCATATGACACTTCAGCCTCTCAGACTTTTGTTCACTTATTAAAGGACTACGAACTGTTATAACATGTTCTTCCTATCAAATCCACCAAGGTCATAATACATCCTTGTCATCTTTGAATAGGCCATCTACCCTTGCTGTACTTAAGATAAAGTTGGTTCGATACCTTAGGAAGCCATCTTGCTGTGATACTCTATCCCTGAATCCTCTTTCGAGCTTTAGTTTAAGAGATATACCATTTCTCGAATACTATATCTTTACTCAACTTTCCAAACATGTACCATACTTTGCAATTAATATTCTCGGCTTTGCTACGCTCCATCAGTTTAAGCTCTAGTGATCTTAACAAACCTCACATGTGCTTATATCATCTCTATAATATATGATTCTATACTCTTCCATTATCTTCCAGAATAGGCTTATCCATTTCAGTTCTAGGTCCATCCTTATTCATCTTACCATAAAGCTGTCTTACAAGAACTTATTCCATATTATCCTCGGTACTGCTGCTACTAGTGTTTAACTCCTGATTAGGTCCATTCTACTCGCAGGCAACATGGCTTTAGTTCTCCCACATCTTGAATATTCTATGCCTGGAATTCTCGCATCATCGTAACCTTTCACTTCCATATAATCATGTACTTCTTATGCTTTTCTCATCGCAGGTTGTTACCATCAAGTATCGACTCGTTCATTACAATTTCAGCTTTCTTATATCAAAACTCCACATCCTTCCCTCAAAAATGACGTTGTTAGATTCTAACTTCAATGCTTGCTTTTGAAACTTTCCCTGAACAATACTTTCCCAACCATGTTGCGATACTGAAACGTTGTACCCACACAATTAGCTCACATTTATTATTTCCCTTAACTTCTCATCTTAGTCCATTATCTACCTCGGGTGTCATTTTAATCAATCATTCTTTGCCCCTTTTGTTTTTCTTCCCTTAGTGAGCTTCTTATTACACCCTTATTTTGAAACTCCGAATAATTCTCTCCTTGTAGTGCTATCCCCCAATATTTATTTAGTCATTCATATGACCGAGTGGTTATATTTATCCTCAAATTATCCGTACACTTCATTGATCTGCTAGTGAAATATTCCCTTTGAGGTAGTTTCCAATTCTTTGTTATTGTCTTTAATTTCCATCTTCTAACAAGGTATATTTCTGATCTCATACATGTCTTCTCATCTCCCCACCTCAGGGTGTTACCCCACTACTCTATATTTGACGTCTCGCTTAGCTATATTTTTCCTTACATGTATTTACTTTTAGTGATTTCCACGACTGATCTTAACCATAACTGTTCATTTTCTAAACCCACCTGATCGGTTGCATACACATATTAAAGGTCACATATTCCCATAGACGTATTAACCCTAGATGGGTCTAATTCTCTATTGAAAAGATCTTCATGATTTTTCCTTATCATCCCTCCTGAAATTATCTTCCCTCAATTACCTGATCCCCTCTTCCATTACCGTAATGATACCTTAGCACGAAATTCCATTCGTAAAGATCTGCTCTGGTTTTTAGTATTGCTCTTCTTTTCTTGCTGCAGCAACGCCTATTCTTTTTCCAGCACACAATTATTTCTTCCAAAAATGTATCTCGCTTCCTTCGTTGGTTATTTAGTCTCACATTACCAGCTCAATAGTAAAACTTCTGGAGGGAAATGTTCTGTACCTTGGTCCTACCTTTGTCTTATACAACCCTGCAAATCAACTCCTATTTCATATATCTTTATATCATGTATCACGGCCTTGCCTATATACTCTATGCGATAAGGAGGCCCTATTCATTATCTAGCTTACTCAGTGACATGCATCGTTCTTTTATCTTTTCTAACTAATCGTATCTTTTCTTTAATACTTAGAACCATAACAATCCTTGGCAATTCTTGCATTCTGTATCCTACCCTTTTAGACATTAAGCATCATCATCCTTATAATTGACGCTCTATTCTTGCTTCCAACGATCTTATTATTCTACTTTTTTCCCTTTCTTGGTTATTATTCTCTTTTTATAACAATAGCAATGGACCTAGGTCATGTAATCATTCTTAGTAAATTTCAAATCCCATGAAGCCTCTGTTTTTCCATATCTTGTCCCGTAACGCTGTTAAAGATCTGTTAGGCTGGTCTGTTGCAACCTATATGTTTTCACTTACAACCATAGGTCAAGCTTTGGCTAGTCAACTCGTATTCAGTCTGCATATATGCGCATATGTATCAAGTTTGTATCACATCTTAATCTTATGTAAATTACATAAAGATCGGTTAACTGTTCTTCCACATATAATTCCCTTTGGAGCGACTCGTCTCCTTGGCTTTAGAGCTACTCGTCTCCTTGGCTTTCTCATTATTTAAGCATTCAACTTCTTCTCGACTTTCTAGTTTAAAGAAATATATCACTTTTTCTTTGTACCCTTATATCCTATTTTCATCTACTTATCACACTATCCCACTATTCACTCTTTCAGGCCTAGGGTTATTAACTCTATGCCACAATTGACTGCCAGTCTCACCTCTAGTTATTCATATGCGACGCCGGCGTCTATGAGGAATGTTTTCATGCAAAAAAAAAAATAGTTATTCATTACTAAACCTCATCCCTTGTAGCAGTCTTACCTGAAGGTTGTGTACGTACTCAATAGTTTCGTTTATGTCCCAAAACATTTCGGCAGAGTTTCCTCTGTAATTACTACAATCCCAAACCTGCACACAGCCCAGAAAATGCATCTCGTGCCTCACAGAGCCAAATATAGAAGCATATATAATATGCAACACAACCACACAAGGTTGATCAATATGAAAAGAGTTTGAAGTAACAATTGTCACCTCATATAGCACTTTTGAAAATAATTTCACAAAACTTCACCCATTCATCTTACATATGGGCTTATATGCTAGCAACTACCTCTTATGCACATACTCCCTTACTTTCCCGCTAAAATTACTAACAATAAATCTTGTATTTCGGTACTGATGCCAACACAACCATTTTATACTGGTCTACAATACTTTTGACATTCAATTAAGCGAAGAGCTTCAATTTTATTATTTTATTACCCAAATCCTGAAATTTCAACGATCATAATCCTAACCTTGGTTCTATTCTGGAACTCTGAGCTGGGACAAATCAATCCAATTGCAGTAGAGAAAGTTTCCCCCTCTTATTATCCTTCTACAACCATACTAACTATATTGGTTTCCATTCGAACCTTGTTCCGTAGATAACAACAATCTTGGGTTATTTGAATATCCCACCTTACCCGTCGATCCTTCCCGTGCCTTCTATGGGCCTATCTCCCCTGAAAGCCCCCGAACCATCAACCTTCTTCCCTGCAGAAGCCATCTTTCAACTACAAAACAACTAGAGTTAGGGTTAAGAATCTCACATCCTAAAACATGGCTCTATCACACGATCTAGATAGGAAAAGTAAGTTACCATCCTAAATATCGTGCAGCCTCCTGTTTATAAGTGGGGCGCGCAACACACCCATAAAAAAGACTCTACTAGGCACGGTCTGTAGATAACCCACTTCTGTCACGACCCAAACCGATGAGTCGTGACGAGTTCCGACCTCTAGCGACCAAACACCCCTATACTTGTCTGAACCTTATTAAACATCAAGGGCCCATAAACATCTTAAACTAAACTCATATTGCCTCATAGAAAGCGTGTGATATTAAGAACTCTGTACAACCTGTATGTACATAAACATGCTAAAAGAACAATGCAAACCAGCTGGGCTGCTGCATATACTGTACACAAAGAATAGAACCCGACAAGGCTACATCATTGGACTACTACATACAACTTTCTAGAGGCCTCTACTAGAATAAACACTGTAGAAATGACGGGACAGGGCCCCGTCATACCCATATGCATGTATATCTCAAAAGGCTAGCATACCAAAATAGACTGCAGCTTCGGATCAATGGAGCACACTGACCACTGCTGGATAGAAGTCCTACTAAACTAGACCACCTATTCGTCTACCTGAACCTGCGGGCATGAACACAGCCCCCTGAGCAACGGGGAGTCAGTCCGGATAATGTACTTAGTATGTAAAGAATAAGAGTAGCAAAAGCATAAGAATAATGAACTAAATCCGGAACTCAAATATAACTGACTGCCCACATGGATTTGTATGAACCAATATCTGTAAGTATGCATAAATCTTTATAACTGAAAATGCGTCTGTTGGTGCATAATCTGCATACTCTCAACGATAATCATGCTCATGCCTATCAATGTAGGTCATACGTATATATGCGTATATAACGCTGTTAAGCCTCTATGGGCATCCCATCATATCATTTCGGCCTGTCGGCGGCCATCATCATCATATACATTGTTGCGGAGTGTGCAGCCCGATCCATATCTAAACATTCTGGAGCACCAGCTGATCAAGTGGTAATGCGTGTATAGCACCTGTTCATTTCCCCATACCCCATATACATATAATACTTGCATATATAACCCCTTCTGGTTATGGGTAAATATACATATATGAATGAATGTAATGCGTGAATAAACTGTATACATAAAACTGGACCCATGAACATAAGGAACAATCATAAACGGGGTACACGAACATCAAAGATTGATGTAATCCTAATGCTTCTAAGAGTAGAATAATATGGATGCTCGCTTAATCATTGTTGGTTCGTATCATAAGGTCATGCCAAAAGAAAGAAGGAAAAGCCTTAACATATCTTAACGCCTTCTCACTTACTTAACTTTCTCCTTCCATGTTCGCAAATCTACATTCAAGATAGTCTTACTAGAATTATGTCTTGAAAACCCTTCTAAGTTCAAACTAGTGCTAATGACGAACTAACGAAATTTGGGCAGCATTTTTCCTATTTCATCAACTTCCACAACATGGAAAAAGAACTACCATATACCATTAGCAACATCCATAATATCAAATAAAGAAATTATATTCAATAACATCTCCTATTCATCCAAAATCCTCTTTTCAAATTCACCTACAATCATCTTCTTCACCTCAACCTCTATGGCTTCTCTACTTTAGATTTTCTCCTCTGTAAGAGGTACTAAAACTTTACATCACTTAAATATATGAGTAATAATAATATCATACCTTATTATGGAAGAAATTCACCTTCCCCAACTCCTTTCAAGATCAAGCTTAAAACAACTTTGAAGAGAAGCAAGAACAATTACCTCTCATGGATTCCTTTTGGGTTTTGATGTTTGATTCTCTATCTTGATTATACGGAGAGGTGTGGGGTGATTGGGAACCTTGAAGAACTCTTAGTAAGCCACTAGAAATGTAGGGAAATAAGTGTGGAAAGTTTTAAATGAAGTTTGGGTCGTGTGGGGATATAAAAAGGTGACAAAATCACCCCCCGACCCTACTTTGCGATGAGTATGCGACCTTGCACACTCAGTGTGCGGCCACACACTCCTTCCTCCGCCTAAAAATGATGTTGGGCAGTGAGGTCATCCAAAATAAGGAGTTGGCGACCAGTGTGCGGCTTAGAACACCCAATGTGCGACTGCACACTGCCCCAACATCTCTCGGTTTCGCGAAATCGCGTTCCCTGCGACTCGTTTGACCTCAAATCCTTATGCAACCTTCTTGGGACTTGTATAAAACTTCATCAACCATCCAAGGGACTCTATATCCTTTCCTCAAAGCAAGGCTAGGAAATTTATAACTCCAATTCCACGAAATCTTCCCAAAACATAACTCAAACTCCAATTCCTTCAACTAACTCGCTTTCACCGATTCGTTTAATTCCGAAACCTTGGAGTGCATGCGTTGTTATATCCCGTATTTTTGTACGTTGGATTATTCGTAAGCTAATCCACATAAGCTTAAGTACAAGCTTATTTTTGAGATATGAGACAAGGACTTTTTAATCCCGATTTTAATAGTGCACGGTTTGCACATTAATTACAATTAGTGTAGAAACATTAGTGAGGATTAGGGATTAATTAACCATGATGTTACATCCCGTGTTGTCATGTGTTTGAAAGTGTGCGAGTTAAATGATATTAGTAACGGACACGAGGTTATCCCCCAAGCTTATAGGTGGTTAAAGTGATGGTACGCATGTATCGTAAGGATTTGAAGTTAAACCAATCGAAGAAAATAAGTTTCGTCGAGGTTCAAAAATTTATTTGAATGAAATACGGTCCAAGCTATAATATCCCGTATTTTTGGACTAGAAAATATAATCGTCCAACATGAGCAAATTTACCTGAGCTCGGAGAATTCGATCATATTCAAGGATGAAAATTGAGAGCTCGGTGTACAAAGAGTTTGAGGTCCCGCAATAATTTAGGACTTAACAAGTGTGACCACGGTAATTGAGAATAATATTTCATGTATAGAAAATAAGGCTATGGACTAGTGTTATATTACATGATTATGGTAACAGGTATATGGAGTATGGTAAGGGTGATCACTGTTTAAGTAAATTGAGATCATGAGATTAATTATGTGTGTAATTGGTTTAATGTTGGATTGTAACGGAGATAAAGAATTTAAAAAAATTAAAGAGCAAGCAATTAGTTAAATATTATAGAGGGAGAAAAAGTGACACATGCCATGGTTGACATTTGCCACGTGGCATTCATAGAGAAAGCAACTAGTGACTAGGTACTATTAGATGGAAGTGGTGTCAACTTTTGGTGAATTAGTCATTTTTTTAAGTAATAAGGGGTAGACCCTACGGCCCATGAAGACATATATGGCTATATATTGGGATCTTACTTATGATTGATAAATCTTTCAACAAAAAATAATAGGCAGCAACCTTTTCCATCTCACGTTTTAGGTGAGCTCCTCACATGAAACCATATGCTTAAGCTTGAAGGATCATTTTTTTTATTTTCCATTCTAAAGAAATAATTTTGTTAGGTTACATTAGAGGATATAGGCACAGGTAAAGAGTAGCAAGTTATATCAACGAGCAGTAGCAATGACAATGGCAACAACAGCAACGTTTCCTTATGTTTTGGCGACACGGAGAATTCTTCGTAGCGAATTATAGTGGGAAAAGAAGGGTAGTTCTTGGCATACAAGGTAATAAATCCTCTCTTCTAGATGTATTTGATTTATCCAAGTCGTATCTACATTGCTAGATAAAAGAAATACGAAAATTATATCGGAAATCGGATAAATTGGTGTTGTAGTTCGGTGGGCTGTTTTGGAGGTAATTCAAGGATATATTTGATTCCATTTTGATATGTATTTATTGATATTTTGTTGGTAAGGTGACTGATATTTTGGCTAAGTTGGAATCATGATGATTATTGTGTTTTAGGGAAGATACTGCCCGAATATCGTTATATTTCTAAGTAATTAAGGATTGGTTTGAAAGAGTGTCCTAATTTGATTATTGGCATATTTGGTATTGTTTGTAGATTGGTGAAGCCCGAGACCTAAGTTATGGTTAACTTGAGAAGCGACAAGGTATGTAAAGCTAACCCTTCTTTCTTTTTGGCATGATTTACATGAAATGAACAAACGACGAATGTATAAGTTCCTATTCTTAGAGACACTAGGGTGGTTAATAATCTTGATCTCCATAAATTATTTCATATTGTCTCGGTACGCGCCTATGACTCCTGAAGTTCCATTTGACATAATTCATAATGATGTTCGAGAGATACTTGACATGACTGTCTCCGTTGATATTCAAGTGTTAGTTCATTTTATCTATTCTATCGAGTCTCAGATGATGACTTGATTTGCATATGGTTACTCACTACTCTGCTCATGCATGCTGTTATTATATCTTTCACCGAGTCCCGGGCCAGGTATGTTCTCGTGCACAGTTCACTGCATTGTTCACCGAGTCCGTCACTAGAGGGTCGGTTACGGTATATGTATATATGTGATGATATGATAATGTGATGATATGATGATATGATGATATAACGATGTGATTATGGCACCAAGGATGGTATGTGATGACTTTATTCACCGAGTCCCGTAACGGGCCGGGTACGATATATGATAATGACATGCATGTTTTACGTTTCATAAGGCCAGTGTATTGGTACTTTAAATGTCATACTTTTCTCCTATGATCTCTATTTCAGTCGTGATTCTCTTTGTTGTATTTCATGCTTTATATACTCAGTACATATCTCGTACTGACCCCCTTTCTTCGGGGGGCTGCGTTTCATGCCCGCAGGTACAGATACCCGCTTTGGCGATCCTCCAGCTTAGGATTTCTACTCAGCTGTCTTGGAGAGCTCCATTGTTTCGGAGCCTAGACTTTTGGTACAGATCCTTTTGATGTATATATATGTTTACCCAGGGGTGCGGCGGGGCTCTGTTCCGTCATATTTCACTATCGATATTCTTAGAGGTCTGTAGACATATGTGTGGGTTGTGTATAAGTATTGTTTAGCTGTGTCAATATGGCTTACATATGGTATTGACATGTTGTGACATCCGTGTCGGTTTACGTATGATATTGATATGTTGTGGCAGCCTTGTCGGCTTGCGTGTGGTATTGATATGTTGTGGCAGCCTTGTCGGCTTGCGTATCATATTGACATGTAGTGGCAGCCTTGTCGGCTTGCGTATCATATTATATTTTGATTAGTTGTGACTCCTCAGGAGACAGGTTATCTGGATACCTATATATGATGACGTCATGAACCTTTGAGGTTCTTTTGCAAAGTTTCCATATTGTTCTTAAGAATCAGTTTGTCTATATTTAACAGGTACGTATACGAGTGTCCAGCTCGGGCACTAGTCAAGGCCCACGGGGTTGGGTCATGACAAAAGTGGTATCAGAGCTGTTCATCCTCGGAGTGTCTATAGACCGTGTCTAGTAGAGTCTTGTTTATCGGTGTGTTGTGCACCACATCTATAAATAGGAAGCTACGGGACATTTAGGATGTTACCTTTCCTTTTTACTCTAGATCATGCCATAGAGCCAAGAGATAGGATATGATATCCCTTGTATACTAACCTTTGATTTCAGCAGGATAGTGGTGTCGACAAGAGAAGGTAAATAATGCTACTGGAGGTTACAGAGGTAAGATATTTCATCGAGGTTACGCTATCAGAAATTGTATATACAGAGTGGCAAACTGGCCATCATCAAGGTAAGTTATTGTAAGTATAGTGAGAAAAATGTATTGAATGTATATATATTGTTGATAAGTTCAGTTATTAGGTGCGCACAGAAGAAGCTGAAGGAATCAGTAACGGTAAGCAGAATATATGTCAGATATTGTGTGAATGTTGCAGGTATGATTGACAGGTACAGTTTGAGTTGGACATACGAGGTAAGTTCGTCTTTTTCATATTATTATTGATATGGGGAGCCCTGTGCGGCTATGATACGATATAATATATATGTATATGTTGGCCCTGTGAGGCATTGTTGGTATTTCCTGCGTGCAGGTTTTGAGATAGTAAGGAATACAGGGGAAACTCTGTCAAAATTTTCCTAGAAATAAAGAGAGAATGAGGTATAAGTTCGTAACATTCTTGAAAGGTCGTATCAATAGTATTGATAGGATTTGACTAAGTGGTGAGTATAGCAGACTTCAAGAAATAAGTTGACTGTTGAATTGATGGTAATAGTAATTATGAAATCGATATCAATATGGTAAAAAGGAAATGCTAGGACGATTTGGAAGGGCTTGTAATAATAAAAGATGATTTAGAAAAGGCTGGCAAATCTCAATAGAGCGTTATATTGAGGTGTCGACTGAATTCATAGGCAGGGATAATTAAGACGAGCTTATAGTTAAAAGGAGTAGTGGTATGATTGAGACAAGAGTACGGAGGAGGAAGAATTGCGACGAAAATGAATGTATTGATAAGACAGCTTGTGAGATATTAAGGATAAGATTGATTAGAAAGGGTAAAAGGTTAAGTACACCTACTCCACAGAGTGTAATTAAACCATAGTAAGAATCGTGAATATGGTTAAGAAGTGTTACACTATAGGATTAATTACGAACAGGATATAAGGTGAATATAATGAGTAAAGCCTAGCGGGGAAGTGAATATTTTTGTACGTTGGATTATTCGTAAGCCAATCGACATAAGCTTAAGGACAAGCTTATTTTTGAGATATGAGACAAGGACTTTTTAATCCCGATTTTAGTAGTGCATGGTTTGCACATTAATTACAATTAGTGTAGAAACATTAGTAAGGATTAGAGATTAATTAACCATAATGTTACATCCCGTGTTCTCATGCGTTGGAAAGTGTGCGAGTTAAATGATATTAGTAGCGGACACGAGGTTATCCCCCAAGCTTATAGGTGGTTAAAGTGATGGTACGCATGTATCGTAAGGATTTGAAGTTAAACCAATCGAAGAAAATAAGTTTCGTCGAGGTTCAAAAATTTATTTGAATGAAATACGGTCCATACTATAATATCCCGTATTTTTGGACAAGAAAATTTAATCGTCCTCTCTTCTAGATGTATTTGATTTATCCAAGTCGTATCTACATTGCTAGATAAAAGAAATACGAAAATTATATCGAAAATCGGATAAATTGGTGTTGTAGTTCGGTGGGCTGTTTTAGAGGTAATTCAAGGATAGATTTGATTCCATTTGGATATGTATTTATTGAAATTTTGTTGGTATGGTGATTGATATTTTGGCCAAGTTGGAATCACGAGGATTATTGTGTTTTAGGGAAGATGCCGCCCGAATATCGTTAGATTTCTAAGTAATTAAGGATTGGTTTGAAAGAGTGTCCTAATTTGATTATTGGCATATTTGGTATTGTTTGTAGATTGGTGAAGCCCGAGACCTAAGTTATGGTTAACTTGAGAAGCGACAAGGTATGTAAAGCTAACCCTTCTTTCTTTTTGGCATGATTTATATGAAATGAACAAACGACGAATGTATAAGTTCCTATTCTTAGAGACACTAGGGTGGTTAATATTCTTGATCTCCATAAATTATTTCATATTGTCTCGGTACGCGCCTATGACTCCTGAAGTTCCATTTGACAAAATTCATAATGATGTTCGAGAGATACTTGACATGACTGTCTCCGTTGATATTCAAGTGTTAGTTCATTTTACCTATTCTATCGAGTCTCAGATGATAATTTGATTTGCATATGGTTACTCACTACTCTGCTCGTGCATGCTGTTATTATATCTTACACCGAGTCCCGGGCCGGGAGAACACACCGAGTCCCGGGCCGGGTATGTTCTCGTGCACAGTTCACTGCATTGTTCACCGAGTCCCTCATTAGAGGGACGGGTACGGTATATGTATATATATGATGATATGATGATGTGATGATATGATGATATGATGATATAATGATGTGATTATGGCACCAAGGATGGTATGTGATGACTTTATTCACCGAGTCCCGTAACGGGCCGGGTACGATATAATTGGTTTAATGTTGGATTGTAACGGAGATAACGAATTTAATAAAATTAAAGATCAAGCAATTAGTTAAATATTATAGAGGGAGAAAAAGTGACACATGCCATGGTTGACATTTGCCACGTGACATTCATAGAGAAAGCAACTAGTGACTAGGTACTATTACATGGAAGTGGTGTCAACTTTTTGTGAATTAGTCATTTTTTTTAAGTAATAAGGGGTGGACGCTACGACCCATGAAGACATATATGGCTATATATTGGGATCTTACTTATGATTGATAAATCTTTCAGCAAAAAATAATAGGCAGCAACATTTTCCATCTCACGTTTTAGGTGAGCTCCTCACATGAAACCATAAGCTTAATCTTGAAGGATCATTTTTTTTCTTTTCCATTCTAAAGAAAGACTTTGGTTAGGTTACATTAGAGGATATAGGTAGAGGTAATGAGTAGAAAGTTATATCAACAAGCAGTAGCAATGACAGTGGGATCATTTTATTGTTGATAATTGAACACTTAGTTTTTACCACAAAAAGCAACGTGAATCCCTTTTGGCAGCAACAGCAACGTTTCCTTATGTTTTGGCGACACGGAGAATTCTTTGTAGTGAAGTATAGTGGGAAAAGAAGAGTAGTTCTTGGCATACAAGGTAATAAATCCTCTCTTCTAGATGTATTTGATTTATCCAAGTCGTATCTACATTGCTAGATAAAAGAAATACGAAAATTATATCGAAAATTGGATAAATTGGTGTTGTAGTTCGGTGGGCTGTTTTAGAGGTAATTCAAGGATAGATTTGATTCCATTTGGATATGTATTTATTGAAATTTTGTTGGTATGGTGATTGATATTTTGGCCAAGTTGGAATCACGAGGATTATTGTGTTTTAGGGAAGATGCCGCCCGAATATCATTAGATTTCTAAGTAATTAAGGATTGGTTTGAAAGAGTGTCCTAATTTGATTATTGGCATATTTGGTATTGTTTGTAGATTGGTGAAGCCCGAGACCTAAGTTATGGTTAACTTGAGAAGCGACAAGGTATGTAAAGCTAACCCTTCTTTCCTTTTGGCATGATTTACATGAAATGAACAAACGACGAATGTATAAGTTCCTATTCTTACAGACACTAGGGTGGTTAATAATCTTGATCTCCATAAATTATTTCATATTGTCTCGGTACGCGCCTATGACTCCTGAAGTTCCATTTGACATAATTCATAATGATGTTCGAGAGATACTTGACATGACTGTCTCCGTTGATATTCAAGTGTTAGTTCATTTTATCTATTCTATCGAGTCTCAGATGATGACTTGATTTGCATATGGTTACTCACTACTCTGCTCATGCATGCTGTTATTATATCTTTCACCGAGTCCCGGGCCGGGTATGTTCTCGTGCACAGTTCACTGCATTGTTCACCGAGTCCGTCACTAGAGGGTCGGGTACGGTATATGTATATATGTGATGATATGATAATGTGATGATATGATGATATGATGATATAATGATGTGATTATGGCACCAAGGATGGTATGTGATGACTTTATTCACCGAGTCCCGTAACGGGCCGGGTACGATATATGATAATGACATGCATGTTTTACGTTTCATAAGGCCAGTGTATTGGTACTTTAAATGTCATACTTTTCTCCTATGATCTCTATTTCAGTCGTGATTCTCTTTGTTGTATTTCATGCTTTATATAATCAGTACATATCTCGTACTGACCCCCTTTCTTCGGGGGGCTGCGTTTCATGCCCGCAGGTACAGATACCCGCTTTGGTGATCCTCCAGCTTAGGACTTCTACTTAGCTGTCTTGGAGAGCTCCATTGTTTCGGAGCCTAGACTTTTGGTACAGATCCTTTTGATGCGTATATATGTTTACCCGGGGGTACGGTGGGGCCTTGTCCCGTTATATTTCACTATCGATACTCTTAGAGGTCTGTAGATATATGTGTGGGTTGTGTATAAGTATTGTTCAGCTGTGTCTATATGGCTTACGTATGGTATTGATATGTTGTGGCAACCTTGTCGGCTTGCGTATCATATTAACATGTAGTGGCAACCTTGTTGGCTTGCGTATCATATTATATTTTGATTAGTTATGACTACTCAGGAGACAGGTTATCTGGATACCTATATATGATGACATCATGAACCTGTGAGGTTCTTTTGCAAAGTTTCCATATTGTTCTTAAGAATTAGTTTGTCTATATTTAACAGGTACGTATACGAGTGTCCAGCTCGGGCACTAGTCATGGCCCACGGGGTTGGGTCGTGACATGCGTAAAGTTATACAATATCCTTCTTAAACTTATAAGGGCTTCATGACCCCTTTAGGCTTGAGTTAGTTCACTCAATGCAGGCGACACGAAATTTCCAAGGTGTAACAATTAGTACTTCTAGGGTTGCAACTCTTAGTCCAATGGTGGACACTGAAACATTTAGATAGCAATAGTATATCTTCTCGCCGGGATCCGACCTGGAGAGAGGATGATTTGGGAGTCGCTGTTGTGCCCTGTGGTGTTCAAGATAAAAGAGGATGGGCTCACATCTTATCTAGGCTGAGAAAAGAACATATCGGGTGGAGAGTACCTGATTTTCATTCTAAGACTATTTGTGTTAAGATCTGTAGACGTCCATATTTACCGCTTATGGGCATTAGGGGAATCAGACCCTACGCACCATTGAGAGTACTTAGACAGTTAGGTATGAGATAGGTTATTCCACATGTGGGAAATATGGGAGAGTTTATACGAGATTATTGTTATATCCCGTGTTCTCGCGTGTTCGGAAAATTTGGAATAATTGTGACTTGTAAGGAATAAGGCCACATTTTGATTTCATTCGACATATATGTTGTTGTTATGAAAAGTGTTGACGCGGAGACATCGGGGAAGGTTATGGGTAAAATTGGAAATTCGGAAATTAGTTTCGTAAATTACTAAATATGAACCAAAAGTGATTGGGCTCAAAAAAAAAATGAAAACAAGAGGCCCAAGTCTAAGGGGGTGGCCGGCCATACACTTATGGCCCAAGCCCATTTAATTATTTCATGTGACAAAATAAATAAGAGGCTATGCTTATCAACTTCATTAGAAGTTTCAAGAAATAAAACAAAAGAGAAAGAGAGAGAGCCAAGAAAGAAGAGAATTCGGCCAAGAGGAGAGAAAAAGAAGATCAAGAAATCTTGTTCAAAAAATTGTTTCTTCATGTTTTCCTACTAATTTGAAGGCCCTCTTCAACATGGTATGATTGTTAGAAGGAGAGAATCATTCTTTGGAACAAAATTCCAACCTTAGATAAGTGGAGAAGTTGTGAAGAAAGGTAAAAATTTCATGTTCTTTGTATGTTATGAAGGCTTTGTCTATGTTGTAGTATGTAGAAATTGATAGAATTCATCAGAATATTGAAGTTTGCATGGTATTTGTGTGTATGTATGTGTGGTCGTGTGTATGTGTAGTTGGTATAGGTAAGTTGAGTTGATTTTATGTAATGTTCTAGTTGTGGGTGTTGTGAAATTCTATATTGAAAATGAAAGTTTTATGAATGGGATGGAAGTTGGAAGAATGGAAAATGGCCGTGTGGTATAGGCATTGAAATGGGAATGGATTAATTTTGTTTAACATGTTAGTTGTGTTGTGGTGATGCTTGCAATGTAAATGAAGATAAGATGATATAAGTTTGCATTGAAATGGAATGTAGAAGCTTATGTCCTTTAGGTATGATCTTACGACATTATGAAAATGAAGTTGTTAGGATGCAAATTATGATGACCATTGATGGATTTGGAAGATGGGAACATGTTATGAATATGTATGCCAAAGATTAAAAGTTTTGGATGAAATATGATCTTGGTGGAAAATTGTATATCTTGTATATCGTGTGAATATTTTGTGAAAACGATATGGAATGCTTCTAACCTATATAGTGATGATCTTGATTAATGATGAATATGAAAATATGGAGCTTAGCTTGGAAGTGTGAAGTCGGAATGAACGTTATTTCGTTATGTCGGAAACTAGAACTAGTTGCCTTCTATTGTGCTATATTGTAATGATTGTTGACTTTGTTGATGTTGTTGGGTTGTTGTTGCTACTATTTGAGCCGAGATGATTCTCGAGGGTGCTATATTTATAGGGGAGGTGCTGCCGAAATTTCGGTAGCCAAAAAATGAAGTTAAGCGAATTTTAAGCTTTGAAATCCCTAATTGGTAACCTTGACCATTTGCAGATTCTGGACGAAACGGGACTTAGGTTTTGGGCGAGCGTAAGTCGTATAAAAAGGTATGTAAGGCTACCCATTCCTTCTTTTGGCATGTCTTAGTATGCTAGGTCGATATCGGAACCCCGGGAGCAATTCTGCTTCTCGAAATCCGAATTAGAAAATGGCTACTATTCATTCAATTCAACTGAAGCTTAAAGACCCTATTTTGGCTAGAAAGCAACCAAATGTCCGAAACTTATGCGAACGTAGTCGGATCACTCCGAAACCTTTATGTAGGACCACATAGACCTCAAATGTCCGTGATTCATGTCTACCACCTCGACTTGACCCGAGGTGGGCCCGCTAAGTCCGAAATCCTTTTGTTTGCCCTGTAAGGTTCACTTTGGTATAGCGACAGTAAAGGACTTTCGTTTATGAGTTTAACTATAATAAAATAATATTTTTGATCGCCATGATGTCTTAAATTATAATTTAAACCACAATGACTATTTTGGAAATATTTTTGGTGAAATGAACCCCGTTTGATTAATTATCCGAATTATTTTGACTACTGGGTCAACCTATGATTTTATCAAGCTTATAAAAATTATTTCGACATTCTAAATTACATTTTGAAATATAAACATAATCTTGGGAGAACTTTTGCAAAATAAACCCCGTAATGACTACTTGTTCAGACTAGTTGGACTAACGGGCCGACATATGACCATATTGGGCCCTATAGCTATTCTGATTCCTTGAACTGATTCGTCGATTGAAATCTGCTCTGAAACGTTCGTGATGATTCTGTGGTAAAAGTATCCGTAAATTTCACACATCAATTCTGATCGTTCCGGAATACGTCTATAATCCTCAAACGTCAATAAGTATTCGTATCTATCGAGTCTGAAAATATATGTATCTGATTTCGCACTACTCCGTTTGTGCAAGTCTTAGCGTGTCTATTCACTGAGTCGAACCAAGCTATGCTGTCGTGCGCTATTTCCCTAAGTTTCCTATGATGTTCTGGAATAAAACCGTGAGGGGTGGTCTGGGCTGAGCTCGATCCCCAAAGCGGACAGTATCTGCGCTGCGTGATTTGATACCAGGCGTACGCGTTGGGAGTGTACTGGGCGGAGCTCGAGCTCCCGAGACTGATCCGTGACCCGTGTACTGCGTAGAGCTCGAGCGGGGAAAACGGGCAGTTTCTGCATGGGATGACCACTGTACTGGGCTGAGCTCGAGGTGGCACACTCTTTGTAAACATCATATGATTCACAGGCTGCAACATCTGATTCGATACGCTGCGGCGTTCTGATACTCTGTATGTCCTGTATTTCAATCGGCATACCATATCGTCTGAGTACTCGGCAAGTCCCGTATTCCTTTTAGTGTATGGTGTTATCTGAGCATTCTGTATGTCCTGCCTTCCGTCTGACACATGAATTAGGTAGGCATAAGTTGCATCTGGAAACTCTGTACCCTTGGTAACCCGTCTGACAGGTTATAGTGGTTTATATGATATGTGACGATCTATATGACCTTGGCCTGAGAAGTGAGTGACTTTGACATTCTGGACTAATTACTCATTCTTGTACCGCTTGTTTCGATTATAGCTCTGATTTCTGTATTCCATGCTTTACATACTCAGTACATATTTCGTACTGACCCCCTTTCTTCGGGGGCTGCGTTTCATGCCCACAGGTACAGACGCTTTCAGTGGTGGTCCGCCAGCCTAGGGTACACAGTCTGCTATTTGGAGCGCTCCTTTGATCCGGAGCCCCTACTTTTGGTACAGGACTCTTGTTGTATATGGTTTCGTGTTTATATTTTCTTTTGGGTACGGCGGGGCCCTGTCCCGTCATATGATTCTGTTGTCTGTCTTAGAGGCCTGTAGTCATGTTTGTGGGTCATGGGTCGTGTTTGGTCAGTGACGTTTGTTTGATTTGTGCCAGTCTGTTCCTTCGCTACGTCAATATGGTTGGCCTATGTTTTATGACATAAATAATGGTTTAAGTGATATGTTTGTAATTTAAGACGCACGAGATTCATTATTTGTAGACATAAGTAAGATTTTGTCGGTAAGTACGTTTGAGTGTCCACGTCGGACACTAGTCGCGGCCTACGGGGTTGGGTCGTGACAGGAGTGGTATCAGAGCGGTTTGTCCTCGGAATGTCTACAGGCCGTGTTTAGTAGAGTCTTGTTTATCGGTGTGTTGTGCACCACATCTATAAACAGGAGGCTACAGGGCATTTAGGGTGTTACCTTTCTTTGGAATCTCAGATTGTGCGATAGAGTTGTGCTATTAGGATGACTCCGGTCTGATTCGTTAATTGTGTTTGCAGTGATACTTCCGAAGAAGTCTATGACTGCCCAGAAGGGCAAAGTGATGGTCGGAGAGACCAGTCGGGCGCAGCGAGCTACCCGGGCTTGTGTTTATGATTTGCCTGAGGTTGCGCCCCATTCAGAGGGATCCGCTACACCACCACCAGTAGAGCCTGGAGCAGGTCCATCAGTAGCTCCAGAGGCCCGAGTACCCGCACCCGAGACTCCAGCTCCCCAGCCAGGGGCGGATGATAGGGCACTGAGGGAGGCTGTGCAGTTATTGACTACATTGGTAGCGGGGCAGGCTCGCAGACGCGGGCAGAGAGATGACGATGATGATGACAGGCGTGATATCCTAAGGGTTCGAGAGTTTCTATTATGTGGCCCCCCAGAGTTTTTCGGGTCTAAGCCCGATGAGGACCCCCATGACTTCATTCGGGGGATGCGGCGCTCATTGGACTTGGTCAGGGCTTCAGAGACCGAGTCTGTCGAGTTGGCCGCGCATAGATTGCGGGATGTTGCTGCTAACTGGTACGAGTCCTGGGAGCTATCCAGGGGTGAGGGTGTTTCCCCAACTACTTGGGACGAGTTCGTGGCTGCTTTTACCCGTCACTTTTTGCCCCCAGAGTTACGGCGGGCGCGGGTTGACCGATTTTTGCATCTGCAGCAGAGGGGTCGGAGCGTTCGTGAGTATAATTTGGAGTTTGATTCTCTGGCTAGGTATGCACCCGCTATAGTAGCTGATATGGCTGATCGGATGCACTGGTACGTGATAGGGTTGGACCCCTACTTGGTTGACAGTTGTATGGCGATGGCATCGCAGACTGATATGGACATTGCCCGATTACAGGCTTATGCTCTAGGGGTGGAGGACCGGCACAGAGAGGATCAGTCGGGTAGAGGTTGTGACAGGAGACAGCCCAAGAGGGCTAGATTGGCTGGGTATTCTAGGAAACTCTTAGGCAGACAGCCTCAGCAGCAGCACAATAGACATTTTTCCCAGCCAGCATGGGATACCCCTCCACATAGTTCGGGCAGGAGGTTTGGTGACATATGGTACTCCGGGGCTGGTCAGAGCTCCAGTGTCTTGAGCTTGCGAGTGGACGGAGGTTCCGGTCGGTCGAGGTCACCCAGACCTCGGTGTCCTTATTGCAGGAGACGCCATTCTGGAGAATGTCAACAGGCTACAAATGCTTGTTCTTCTTGTGGCCGTCAAGGCCACGTTATGCGAGAGTGCCCGTACAGGACCAGTTCGGGTGGTGCAGCCCAGCTCAGCGGGTTAGTAGCTGATTTACCTTCTGTAGCGATACGCCCTACGGGGCAGAGTGTGCCGACACTATGGGGCCGCGGTAGAAGTCATGGCGGAGTTTCTGGTTCTAGCGGTCCTTTGAACCGCTTATATGCTTTGGCTAGCCGGCAGGGCCCAGAGGCGCCACCAGATGCGTTTACAGGTATGTTGTCTACTTTTTCTGAATATATATATGTATATACACACATGCATTGGTAGGTCCAGATTCTATTTCATCACGTGTTCCTCCCCGATTGCTAGTAAAAACTGGGATGAGGCCCAAATTGATAGAAATCGTTTAACGTAATGATATATGTGGATAGAAAGTGAGAGTCGAAAGGTTAAAAAGGGTAACGCAGTAATTTCATAATCGGCAAACTAAAGGGACCCTCTCTATATCAGGGCGGGACCCGCTACGAGAACCTTCCAAAAATTTCCAAGACCCCGACTTGTCCTAAAGTATGTGACCAAGGTCGTGCGGGGCGATCGATGCAACTATACCGGCATTAACGCGCCTAAATGTACTAAAGTTTCGAGGTTAAGCGTGCTGGGGCCAGAGCAATTCTGGGATGGGTGACCCCCTGGGAAGTGTACAATTGTTTTTTATATAAACGTAGGAATAAGAGACCAAGGGAAAGTATGGGGTAAACTAAATAAATCAAAATGTACCAAAGAGTTAGAAACCCTAAATAGGTTGGGTAGGCTAAGGCGAACTCGGCCGCCGAAGAAAAGGGAAGTGCGACGCAGTTCTGGAATCAGAATAAATTTGAATGGCGTTTGAAAATGTATTGTAAGGGAAATGGTAATAAACGTGTATGTGTGCAGACCACCTCCCGGTTACGACGGTTTCGATTGACCGGTGGGCCCCAGCAGTCGGTGTTACGGTATATGCAAACTTTGACTGAACGGAACCTGAAAGACAAAGCAAAATACACGATGTAACTGTTATAAGTAGACTAATGTCGGCTTCACCACTAGTTAAAGCCGGAAAGTTTTAGCGTAACGATATTCGAGAATAGAATTAAGGCGAGCGCGTAAAAAGGGATAGTGATTGTGACGGTTGGCTGAATTTGGAAGGAAATAAGGAGAACTCCCCCGCGATGCTTGTAAAACCCTATAAGGCTAATTTAACATTGGAGGACGAATGTTCTAAAGGGGGGGAGGATGTTATATCCCGTGTTCTCGCGTGTTCGGAAAATTTGGAATAATTGTGACTTGTAAGAAATAAGGCCACATTTTGATTTCATTCGGCATATATGTTGTTGTTATGAAAAGTGTTGACGCGGAGACATCGGGGAAGGTTAAGGGTAAAATTGGAAATTCAGAAATTAGTTTCGTAAATTACGAAATATGAACCAAAAGAGATTGGGCTAAAAAAAATGAAAACAAGAGGCCCAAGTCTAAGGGGGTGGCCGGCCATACACTTATGGCCCAAGCCCATTTAATTATTTCATGTGACAAAATAAATAAGAGGCTATGCTTATCAACTTCATTAGAAGTTTCAACAAAATAAAACAAAAGAGAAAGAGAGAGAGCCAAGAAAGAAGAGAATTCGGCCAAGAGGAGAGAAAAAGAAGATCAAGAAATCTTGTTCAAAAAATTGTTTCTTCATGTTTTCCTACTAATTTGAAGGCCCTCTTCAACATGGTATGATTGTTAGAAGGAGAGAATCATTCTTTGGAACAAAATTCCAACCTTAGATAAGTGGAGAAGTTGTGAAGAAAGGTAAGAATTTCATGTTCTTTGTATGTTATGAAGGCTTTGTCTATGTTGTAGTATGTAGCAATTCATAGAATTCATGAGAATATGGAAGTTTGCATGGTATTTGTGTGTATGTATGTGTGGCCGTGTGTATGTGTAGTTGGTATAGGTAAGTTGAGTTGATTTTATGTAATGTTCTAGTTGTGGGTGTTGTGAAATTCTATATTGAAAATGAAAGTTTTATGAATGGGATGGAAGTTGGAAGAATGGAAAATGGTCGTGTGGTATAGGCATTGAAATGGGAATGGATTAATTTTGTTTAACATGTTAGTTGTGTTGTGGTGATGCTTGCAATGTAAATGAAGATAAGATGATATAATTTTGCATTGAAATGGAATGTAGAAGCTTATGTCCTTTAGGTATGATCTTACGACATTATGAAAATGAAGTTGTTAGGATGCAAATTATGATGACCATTGATGGATTTGGAAGATGGGAACATGTTATGAATATGTATGCCAAAGATTAAAAGTTTTGGATGAAATATGATCTTGGTGGAAAATTGTATATCTTGTATATCGTGTGAATATTTTGTGAAAACGATATGGAATGCTTCTAACCTATATAGTGATGATCTTGATGAATGATGAATATGAAAATATGGAGCTTAGCTTGGAAGTGTGAAGTCGGAATGAACGTTATTTCGTTATGTCGGAAAGTAGAACTAGTTGCCTTCTATTGTGCTATATTGTAATGATTGTTGACTTTGTTGATGTTGTTGGGTTGTTGTTGCTACTATTTGAGCCGAGATGATTCTCGGGGGTGCTATATTTATAGGGGAGGTGCTGCCGAAATTTCTGTAGCCAAAAAATGAAGTTAAGCGAATTTTAAGCTTTGAAATCCCTAATTGGTAACCTTGACCATTTGCAGATTCTGGACGAAACGGGACTTAGGTTTTGGGCGAGCGTAAGTCGTATAAAAAGGTATGTAAGGCTACCCATTCCTTCTTTTGGCATGCCTTAGTATGCTAGGTCGATATCGGAATCCCGGGAGCAATTCTGCTCCTCGAAATCCGAATTAGAAAATGGCTACTATTCATTCAATTCAACTGAAGCTTAAAGACCCTATTTTGGCTAGAAAGCAACCAAATGTCCGAAACTTATGTAGGACCACATAGGCCTCAAATGTCCGTGATTCATGTCTACCACCTCGACTTGACCCGAGGTGGGCCCGCTAAGTCCGAAATCCTTTTGTTTGCCCTGTAAGGTTCACTTTGGTATAGCGACAGTAAAGGACTTTCGTTTATGAGTTTAACTATAATAAAATAATATTTTTGATCGCCATGATGTCTTAAACTATAATTTGAACCACAATGACTATTTTGGAAATATTTTTGGTGAAATGAACCCCGTTTGATTAATTATCCGAATTATTTTGGCTACTGGGTCAACCTATGATTTTATCAAGCTTATAAAAATTATTTCGACATTCTAAATTACATTTTGAAATATAAACATAATCTTGGGAGAACTTTTGCGAAATAAACCCCGTAATGACTACTTGTTCAGACTAGTTGGACTAACGGGCCGACATATGACCATATTGGGCCCTATAGCTATTCCGATTCATAAATTGAATTAGCCGTTCATGACTTAACTCGTGCCCATTATTGTGATATCGCTCACAGGTCCCCGGGCCGGTTATTGATCGCGCGAATTATGACAAGTCGACCATATGCCCTTTTGTTGACATGAGTATCCGAGCATAGGTGTTCCGATACAATTACTCCGCTAGAGTTATTTTGATAAAAGTATTCGGACATGAATATTTTGGTCGACTAATCCGTTACGAATATTCCGATAGTACGTTCAATCACTCTCACCAGTTTTATAAATGTTTGGACACATAAGATGACTCCAGATGTTTGGGTTGATACCTTCCATCGTGTCGTCTAAAACGTTATGTACATGCTCTATGACTACAGTCTGATTCCTTGAACTGATTCGTCGATTGAAATCTGCTCTGAAACGTTCGTGACGATTCTGTGGTAAAAGTATCCGTAAATTTCACACATCAATTCTGATCGTTCCGGAATACGTCCATAATCCTCAAACGTCAATAAGTATTCGTATCTATCGAGTCTGAAAATATATGTATCTGATTTCTCACTACTCCGTTTGTGCAAGTCTTAGCGTGTCTATTCACTGAGTCGGACCAAGCTATGCTGTCGTGCGCTATTTCCCTAAGTTTCCTATGATGTTCTGGAATAAAACCATGAGGGGTGGTCTGGGCTGAGCTCGATCCCCAAAGCGGACAGTATCTGCGCTGCGTGATGTGATACCAGGCAGACGCGTTGGGAGTGTACTGGGCGGAGCTCGAGCTCCCGAGACTGATCCGTGACCCGTGTACTGCGCAGAGCTCGAGCGGGGAAAACGAGCAGTTTCTGCATGGGATGACCACTGTACTGGGCTGAGCTCGAGGTGGCACACTCTTTGTAAACATCATATGATTCACAGGCTGCAACATCTGATTCGATACGCTGCGGCGTTCTGATACTCTGTATGTCCTGTATTTCAATCGGCATACCATATCGTCTGAGTACTCGGCAAGTCCCGTATTCCTTTTAGTGTATGGCGTTATCTGAGCATTCTGTATGTCCTGCCTTCCGTCTGACACATGAATTAGGTAGGCATAAGTTCCATCTGGAAACTCTGTACCCTTGGTAACCCGTCTGACAGGTTATAGTGGTTTATATGATATGTGACGATCTATATGACCTTGGCCTGAGAAGTGAGTGACTTTGACATTCTGGACTAATTACTCATTCTTGTACCGCTTGTTTCGATTATAGCTCTGATTTCTGTATTCCATGCTTTACATACTCAGTACATATTTCGTACTGACCCCCTTTCTTCGGGGGCTGCGTTTCATGCCCACAGGTACAGACGCTTTCAGTGGTGGTCCGCCAGCCTAGGGTACACAGTCTGCTATTTGGAGCGCTCCTTTGATCCGGAGCCCCTACTTTTGGTACAGGACTCTTGTTGTATGTGGTTTCGTGTTTATATTTTCTTTTGGGTACGGCGGGGCCCTGTCCCGTCATATGATTCTGTTGTCTGTCTTAGAGGCCTGTAGTCATGTTTGTGGGTCATGGGTCGTGTTTGGTCAGTGACGTTTGTTTGATTTGTGCCAGTCTGTTCCTTCGCTACGTCAATATGGTTGGCCTATGTTTTATGACATAAATAATGGTTTAAGTGATATGTTTGTAATTTAAGACGCACGAGATTCATTATTTGTAGACATAAGTAAGATTTTGTCGGTAAGTACGTTTGAGTGTCCACGTCGGACACTAGTCGCGGCCTACGGGGTTGGGTCGTGATAATTATGAAGAAGGTCATATCAAAGGTATAAAAGATGCCCAGAAGGATTGGAAGAATGTGATAAGGGAAAATAAGTTGGGTGAGGATCCAAACAATCCAAGTCATGATGAAAACTACTACGAGTGGCTTAGGGCTAAGTTAGATGGTACTGCTACTCCAAAACTGTATTTGTACAAATTTTCGATAGATAGGGAAGCCGAAAATGCAATTCAGGTTAGAAGAATGAAATGACGGGTGGAAGGAAGAGAAGTGGATCATCAATCAAAAAAAGAATATGACCAAGAGATAATTAAGAGTTTGAAAGACGAAGCGGATGCCTCATTGAAGAGCATAGAATGGCTTGACACTTTTGTTAAGGAAGCCATAGATACAGGGACGTCATTGACTGATGATCAGAGGGGTCAGTGGATCGGGATAGCATTGATGCCGGCCCACGTAACCATTCAGACCGCCCTTCAAAAGGCCAAGAAGGAGCAAGATGATAGAGAGCAGATTTCTGTCCGTGAAGTGGACTTTTTCTGATTATTGCATTTTATTTACTTTAAAAGCTTTGTTATCCCACTTGGGAAATTATTATTAACGAAAAGCAATGGGATTTTTATTTTTTGGGAACAATACATTTGTTTTACATATGCGACAATTCTGCTTCATACGCTAGTAGCCTCGGAGCAAGGAGATGTAGGAAAGTGAATTATATATTGTCTAAATGCTTAGTTGATATAACTGCTTTGTGTGAAAATTATATATATTGTTAAAACTTGATTGGTCCACATTCCGGACACTACCCAAAATAAAAACCAAGAAAACAACCCCTAAAACCAAATTTAGCTCCACTTTTAAAAGGTTGATTTGCTAATAGAAAATGGAGACTCCAGACAGCATGAGTGCGACTTCACCTTACGTCAACCTAGTCAGTGACAATGAGAACATGGAAACGACAAGTGAGAAAAACTGACAGTGGGACAATAGAATGGCCCTGGCCACTGCTAGAATGAAAGAAGTTGTCCAAACCACTAAGGCGGCCAATGAGAAATGAAAGAAGCTGAAACTCTCCTGGCTTATGTTGAGGAGCTAACTAAGCAACACCCTGCCAATCGGGTAAAATGGGGAAAGACACCTGAAGCACAACTTGGGAGTTATGTCCCGCTCAATCAACAAGAAAGGCTTGACCCCATACCTTATGGAAATCACGAACTACTTATCCCCAATTTGAAAGTCTATGGAGACCCACGCGAGTCTCAGCTCGAGGAACGTCCAGTTTTATACACAATTGTTCTCAAAGGCACGAGATCGCACAATTGGGGTACGCCATTGGAAATGTCCAAACAAGAAATCTTAGAGACTTTGGGGAGTTTTGGAGTGTACGCGCAAAGCCCAAATCTGTTACTGCCGTATGCTCCTTTTATGATTTACAGAAAGTGCCTCTACCACCGAAGTCAGTCAGGCCATACGGCCAATGAGCGTGGAGCATTGGAAAGGAAGCTTATCCAATGAATTGACCAAGGGAGAATTAACCAGCTATAAAGGCTCCACTCTTTCCTGACCCATGACCATGGGAAAAATCATCCAGAAAGGATATCGAAGGTTAGGTTCTGGAGGAGCAACTTCTCTAAATTCAAAGAGTCATATGCCAGGATTCACTCCCTATTGTGTAGTGTGAAGAAGATAAGAGCAGTACCACAAACCTATAAGAGTCGCCTAGGATCTCCGACAGAAAGGGTTTGCGTGTATCATCATGACTGCCCTGCCACGACGGATGGACCATAGGAAAAACCTTTTCTGTGTATGCCTGAACTACGAATGGACCTGATTTCCCTTTGGTCGGGTACATAGGCAGTCTCTTTAAGACTCGGTCCTTTTGTAATAAAAATTAAAAATCCCCTTGGGTAGAAGCAAATCAACCATAAAGACCACTTACAAAAAAAATCAATATTCCTTAAAATTAAAAATCCCCTTAATTCCTAAAAATTAAAAATCCCCTTAGTACAGGATGAGTAGAAGAAAAGCAACCATAAAGACCACTTACCAAAAAATCAATATTCCTAAAAACACAAAAATACCAAATTACCTTGGGAATGTGAATTAGTCAAGAGTTGAAAAAACATATATGAATCTATGTGCTATAAAATGCGAACGACATGATATCTTGTGTTTCGTGCTTTAAATCTAACGCTAACTTAGGAGCCTTTGATTTGTTTTCTCCTGTAGACAGGGGTCGATTCACTGGCACCGATTACACGATCAAAAACTGCCGCAACGTCCTTAAACCCTCAAGAAGAAAACATGCCTGAAGTACGGATGGACCTGATTTCCCTTTTGGGATACGTGGAAAGCCTACATAAGGCCTGGTCAAGGTAGAAAACTATGTTTCGGGTAGCATAGGAATAACCTTTTCTGTGTATGCCTGAACTACGGATGGACCCGATTTCCCTTTGGTGGGGTACGTAGGCAGTCTCTTTAAGACTCGATCCTTTTATAATAAAAATTAAAAATCCCCTTGGGTAGAAGCAAATCAACCATAAAGACCACTTACAAAAAAAAATCAATATACCTTAAAATTAAAAATCCCCTTAATTCCTAAAAATTAAAAATCCCCTTAGTACAGGATGGGTAGAAGCAAACAACCATAAAGACCACTTACCAAAAAATCAATATTCCTAAAAACACAAAAATACCAAAATACCTTTGGAATGTGAATTAGTCAAGAGTTGAAATAAAATATATGAATCTATGTGCTATAAAATGCGAACGACGTGATATCTTGTGTTTCGTGCTTTAAATCGTTGAAGTAAAATATATGAATCTATGTGCTATAAAATGTGAACGATGTGATATCTTGTGTTTCGTGCTTTAAATCTAACGCTAACTTGGGAGCCTTTGATTTGTTTTCTGTTGTAGAGAGGGTCGATTCGCTGGCACCAGTTACTCGATCAAAAACTACCGCAACGTGCCTAAACAATCAAGAAGAAAACATGCCTGAAGTACGGATGGAGCAGATTTCCCTTTTGGGATACGTGGAAAGCCTACATAAGGCCTGGTATGGGCAGAAAACTATGTTTTGGGTAGCATAGGAAAAACCTTTCCTGTGCATGCCTGAACTACGGATGGACTTGATTTCCCTTTGGTGGGATACGTAGGCAGTCTATTTAAGACTCGGTCCTTTTATAATAAAAATTAAAAATCCCCTTAGTACAGTATGGGTAGAAGCAAATCAACCATAACGACCACTTACCAAAAAATCTATATTACTAAAACCACAAAAATACCAAAATATCTTTGGAATGTGAATCAGTCAAGAGTTGAAATAAAAAATATGAATCTATGTGCTGTAAAATGCAAACGACGTGATATCTTGTGTAAACTAAGGCTAACTTGGGAGCCTTTGATTTGTTTTCTCTTGTAGACCTGGCTCGAAGAAAATCAACCATAAAGACCACTTACCAAAAAATTAATATTCCTAAGAACACAAAAATACCAAAATACCTTTGGAATGTGAATCAGTCAAGAGTTGAAATAAAATATATGAATCTATGTTCTATAAAATACGAACGACGTGATATCTTGTGTTTCGTGCTTTAAATCTAATGCCAACTTGGGTGCCTTTGATTTGTTTTCTCCTGTAGATAGGGGTCGATTCGTTGGCACCGGTTACTCGATCAAAAACTGCCGCAACGTCCTTAAACCCTCAAGAAGAAAACATGCCTGAACTACAGATTGACCTGATTTCCCTTTGGGGATACGTGGAAAGCCTACATAAGGCTTGGTCAGGGTCAAAAACTAAGTTTCGTGTTATATCCCGTATTTTTATACATCGTGTTATTCGCAAGAGAATCGACTCAAGTTAAAGACGAGATCATTTTCGGACACGAAATACCCATCTTTAATTTTCAATTTTAATTAGAACATAAATTGTTTATAAATTTTACTTAGTTTAAAGATATTATTGGAGATTAGGGATTAATTAATTGTGACTAGATTATTAAGTAATAATTAGTGATAAATTAATTAATTAAGCTTAATTACTCGTGTGGGCCCTACCCAATTTTGTAAAGAAAAAAAAGAGGAAAATTAAATCAACATAATGACTCACCAAGAGGGGGCACGTGGAGGGCTTAGGGGCAGCACATAAATACATAATTTGATGAGTAATGCATTCACCACAAGTTCATTTTACTTCAACAACTAAAGTAGAGAGGGAAAGGAGCAAAGAAGAGCTCTCGACCATGGCAATTTCCAGCCGAGAGTGAGCTTAGTGAACGGAGAAATTAAAGGGTTGTGGTGTTGTGAACATTCAAGGGATTAGCAATATTAAGGAGCCAAGCTTATCAAGGTAAGAGTTAATCTTTTTTTCTACACGTTTTGGAGACAATTTAAACTTGTATAAATTGGTAGGTGTGTGATGAATATAAGGAGTTATAAATGTTGATGTGAAAAATAAATTGAGCCGTGTAGGGGGATGTTCTAATTAGGCAGGGAGAATTAATTTTTAAGTTGCATTATGGTTGTTGTTATCATGGATTATATGGTAAAAGAATGAAAGAATTAGATAGTTAAGGTTGAAGTTGTGTTGTTATGAACATGTTGTTATCCTTGTTAAATTGAAAAGATTGAAGATATGACTATGTCTATATGTTGTTGTTGGTATTTCTGTGTTAACAGGAGGGTAATTGGAATTTCGGGTTAGGAGAATATATAGGGGAAATGCTGCCCGATTTTCGTTAAGTCTTTAACTAATGGAAAACCCTAAACGAGAATGTTTAAGCTAAAGGATAAGTTCTATATGAAATGGGCTACAGATTTATGAACTAGAAAGTATAGTTACTGACGATAACATTACTCTTATACTAAATAGGCTAAAAGAGCGACAAAGCGAACAGATTTGTGAGTAGTCGTTAACAGGTATGTAATACTGTCCCTTCTTTATTTTGGCATGTCTTAGATTTAAGTGACGAATGATATGAGCTTTGGGATAATTCTATTCATAATTTTCGAGTGTGATTCATGATTCCTATTCACTTCTTGATGTTAGAACTCTTGAAATGATTGAGCTTCCCTCTCAAGTTTTCTATACGTTGGATAGTAGTCGATATATATAAGCTCCTATTCATAGATACTCTACGATAATTGATTTCCTTGACTTCTATAAGCTGTTTCATTCTGTATTGACATATGTCTATGGTTCTTAAGGCTCTTTTGATATTATTTATTATGACGTTCGAGGGATATTTGGTATGATTGTCACTATTAATACTCAGGTGTAAATCCCTTCTTCTTATTCTGTTTGGGTCTTGATAATGTTTTAAATTGCATATGGTTGCTCACTACTCTGCTCGTGCATGCTTCAATATGTCTCTCACCGAGTCCCAGGCCGGGTATGTTATCATGCACAGTTTCACTGCATTATTCACCGAGTCCCTCACTAGAGGGCCGGGTACGGTATATATATATATATTATATATATATATATATATGGTATGATGATATGATGATATGGTGATATGTTATGACGGCCAGGAGGGCATATGATGACTTTATTCACCGAGTCCCATAATGGGCCGGGTATGATATATGATATTGACACGCATGATTTATGTTTCAAAAGGCAAGTGTTTTGGTATTTTGAATGTTATTTTTGTCTCCTGTACCCCCTATTTCTGTTATGATCCTCTTTACCGTATTTCATGCTTTAAATACTCAGTACATATCTAGTACTGACCCCCTTTCTTCGGAGGGGTGCGTTTCATGCCCGCAGGTACAGACACTCGATTCGGTGATCCGCCAGCTTAGGATTCCCTTTCTGCTGTCTTGGAGAGCTCCGTTGTTCCGGAGCCTAGATTTTGGTACAGACCTTCTGATGTATATATATATATATATATATATATATATATATATATATATATATATATATATATATATATATATATATATATATATATATATATGTATGTTTGTCTGGGGGTACGACGGTGCCCTGTCCAGTCATATTTCACTGTTAAAACTCTTAGAGGTCTGTAGACATGTATGTGGATTGTGTACAGGTTTGATCAGTTGTGTCTATATGGTTATTGTGGATGTTCTGTCGTGGTAGCAGCATTGTCGGCATGCATATATACTGATATGTAGTGGCAGCCTTATCGGCTTGCGTAATATACTGATATGTAGTGGCAGCCTTGTCGGCTTGCGTAGTATAATGATATATATACAGTGGCAGCCTCGTCGGCTTTCGTATGTTATTACGATGTGATTAATTGAGGACCTATAGTATCAGTCCGATTATGTTTGACAGGTACATATGGGTGTCCAGCTCAGGCACTAGTCATGGCCCACGGGGCTGGGTCGTGACAAAAGTGGTATCAGAGCAGTTCATCCTCGGAGTGTCTATAGACCGTGTCTAGTAGAGTCTTGTTTATCGGTGTGTTGTGCACCACATCTATAAACAGGAAGCTACAGGACATTTAGGATGTCATCTTTTCTTCTTATCCTAGATCGTGCGATAGAGTTGTATTATCAGGATAATCCCTTTCTAACAGACTATTATGTTTACAGCTATGCCTCCAAAGAAAGCGACAGCTGCCCAAAAAGGGCAAATCGGTAGCTGGGGATACTAGCCAGACTCAGAGAGTTACTAGGGCCCGTGCCCAGATTATGCCTGAGGTTGTGCTCCAGTCCGCGAGTTCTGCTATACCGCCAGTTCCAGAGGAACCTAGGGTAGCGACAGCTCCGGGTCAGGGGGCGGCTCCACCGCCAGTTCCCGAGGTCCCAGCACCTGAGCCTCTAGCTCCTCAGCCAGGGGCGGAGGATAGAGCCATGAGAAATGTTGTTCAGTTGCTTACCAGATTAGTGGCAGGGCAGGCTCGCAGGCATGGGCTAGGGGTTGACCAGACGGATAGATATCACAGTTTGAGAGCCCGTGACTTCCTAAGTTGTAATCCTCCAGAGTTTTTCGGGTCGAAGCCCGAGGATGACCTGCAAGAGTTCGTTTGGCAGATGCAGCGTACATTGCGCATAATTAAGGCTTCTGAGACTGAGTCTGTTGAGTTAGCTTCGTATCAATTGCGGGATGTGGCTGTCAATTAGTATGAGTCGTGGGAGTTGTCTAGGGGCGAGGATGCTCCTCCAGCAGTATGAGATGAGTTTGTGGAAGCCTTCCTTGGCCACTTTCTGCCTCCAGGGATGTGGCGTGCTAGAGTTGATAGATTCCTACAGTTGAGGCAGAGGGGTAGAAGTGTTCGAGAGTATAGTCAAGAGTTGAAATAAAAAATATGAATCTATGTGCTGTAAAATGCAAACGACGTGATATCTTGTGTAAACTAAGGCTAACTTGGGAGCCTTTGATTTGTTTTCTCTTGTAGACCTGGCTCGAAGAAAATCTACCATAAAGACCACTTACCAAAAAATTAATATTCCTAAAAACACAAAAATACCAAAATACCTTTGGAATGTGAATCAGTCAAGAGTTGAAATAAAATATATGAATCTATGTTCTATAAAATACGAACGACGTGATATCTTGTGTTTCGTGCTTTAAATCTAATGCTAACTAGGGAGCCTTTGATTTGTTTTTTCCTGAAGACAGGGGTCGATTCGCTGGCACCGGTTACTCGATAAAAAACTGCCGCAATGTCCTTAAACCCTCAAGAAGAAAACATGCCTGAACTATAGATGGACCTGATTTCCCTTTGGGGATACGTGGAAAGCCTACATAAGGCCTGGTCAGGGTCGAAAACTAAGTTTCAGGTAGCATAGGAAAAACCTTTTCTGTGTATGCCTGAACTACAGATGGACCCAATTTCCCTTTGGTGGGGTACATAGGCAGTCTCTTTAAGACTCAGTCCTTTTATAATAAAAATTAAAAATCCCCTTGGGTAGAAGCAAATCAACCATAAAGACCACCTACAAAAAAAAATCAATATTCCTTAAAATTAAAAATCCCCTTAATTCCTAAAAATTAAAAATTCCCTTAGTACAGGATGGGTAGAAGCAAATCAACCATAAAGACCACTTACCAAAAAATCAATATTCCTAAAAACACAAAAATACCAAAATACCTTTGGAATGTGAATTAGTCAAGAGTTGAAATAAAATATATGAATCTATGTGCTATAAAATGTGAACGACGTGATATCTTGTGTTTCGTGCATTAAATCTAATGCTAACTTGGGAGCCTTTGATTTGTTTTCTCCTGTAGATAGGGGTCGATTCGTTGGCACCGGTTACTCGATCAAAAACTGCCGCAACGTCCTTAAACCCTCAAGAAGAAAACATGTCTGAACTACAGATGCACCTGATTTCCCTTTGGGGATACGTGGAAAGCCTACATAAGGCTTGGTCAGGGTCAAAAACTAAGTTTCATGTTATATACCGTATTATTAAACCTCGATTTATTCGCAAGAGAATAGAATCAAGTTAAAGACGGGATCATATTCGGACACGAAATAGACATCTTTAATTTTCAATTTTAATTAGAACATAAATTGTTTATAAATTTTACTTAGTGTAAAGATATTATTGTATATTAGGGATTAATTAATTGTGACTAGATTATTAAGTAATAATTAGTGATTAATTAAATTAATTAAGCTTAATTACTCGTGTGGGCCCCACCCGATTTTGTAAAAAAAAAAGAGGAAAATTAAATCAACATAATGACTCACCAAGAGGGGGCACGTGGAGGGCTTAGGGGCAGCACATAAATACATAATTTGATGAGTAATGCATTCACCACAAGTTCATTTTACTTCAACAACTAAAGTAGAGAGGGAAAGGAGCAAAGTGGAGCTCTCGGCCATGGCAATTTCCAGCCGAGAGTGAGCTTAGTGAACGGAGAAATTAAAGTGTTGTGGTGTTGTGAACATTCAAGGGATTAGCAATATTAAGGAGCCAAGCTTATCAAGGTAAGAGTTAATCTTTTTTTTTTACACGTTTAGGAGACAATTTAAACTTGTATAAATTGGTAGGTGTGTGATGAATATAAGGAGTTATAAATGTTGATGTGAAAAATAAATTGAGCTGTGTAGGGGGCTGTTCTAATTAGGCAGGGAGAAATAATTTTTAAGTTGCATTATGGTTGTTGTTATCATGGATTATATGGTAAATGAATGAAAGAATTAGATAGTTAAGGTTGAAGTTGTGTTGTTATGAACATGTTGTTATCCTTGTTATATTGAAAAGATTGAAGATATGACTATGTCTATATGTTGTTGTTGGTATTTCTGTGTTAACAGGAGGGTAATTGGAAATTCGGGTTAGGAGAATATATAGGGGAAATGCTGCCCGATTTTCGTTAAGTCTTTAACTAATGGAAAACCCTAAACGAGAATGTTTAAGCTAAAGGATAAGTTCTATAAGAAATGGGCTACAGATTTATGAACTAGAAAGTATGGTTACTGACGATAACGTTACTCTTATACTAAATAGGCTAAAAGAGCGACAAAGCGAACGGATTTGCGAGTAGTCGTTAACAGGTATGTAAAACTGTCCCTTCTTTCTTTTGGCATGTCTTAGATTTAAGTGACGAATGATATGAGCTTTGGGATAATTCTATTCATAAGTTTCGAGTGTTATTCATGATTCCTATTCACTTCTTGATGTTAGAACTCTTGAAATGATTGAGCTTCCCTCTCAAGTTTTCTATACGTTGGATAGTAGTCGATATATATAAGCTCCTATTCATAGAGACTCTACGATTATGATGGCGCTCGAGGGATATTTTGTATGATTTTCACTATTGATACTCAGGTGTAAATCCCTTCTTCTGATTCTGTTTGGGTCTTGATAATGTTTTAAATTGCATATGGTTGCTCACTACTCTGCTCGTGCATGCCTCAATATGTCTCTCACCGAGGCCCAGGCCGGGTATATTATCGTGCACAGTGTCACTGCATTGTTCACCGAGTCCCTCACTAGAGGGTCGGGTACGGTATATATATATATATATATGATGATATGGTGATATGTTATGGCGGCCAGGAGGGCATATGATGAATTTATTCACCAAGTCCCATAATGGGCCGGGTATGATATATGATATTGACACGCATGATTTATGTTTCAAAAGGCAAGTGTTTTGGTATTTTGAATGTTATATTTGTCTCCTGCACCCCCTATTTCCGTTATGATCCTCTTTACCATATTTCATGCTTTAAAAACTTAGTACATATCTCGTACTGACCCCCTTTCTTCGGGGGGGCTGCGTTTCATGCCCGCAGGTACAGACACTCGATTCGGTGATCCGCCAGCTTAGGATTCCCTTTCTGCTGTCTTGGAGAGCTCCGTTGTTCCGCAGCCTAGATTTTGGTACAGACTTTCTAATGTATATATATATATATGTATGTTTGTCTGGGGGTATGACGGGGCCCTGTCCCGTCATATTTCACTGTTGAAACTCTTAGAGGTCTATAGACATGTATGTGGGTTGTGTACAGGTTTGATCAGCTGTGTCTATATGGTTATTGTGGATGTTCTGTCGTGGTAGCAGCCTTGCCGGCTTGCATATATACTGATATGTAGTGGCAGCCTTGTCAGCTTGCGTATTATACTGATATGTAGTGGCAGCCTTGTTGGCTTGCGTAGTATAATGATATATATACAGTGGCAGCCTGGTCGGCTTGCGTATGTTATTACGATGTGATTAATTGAGGACCTATAGTATCATTCCGATTATGTTTGACAGGTACATATGGGTGTCCAGCTCGGGTACTAGTCATGGCCTACGGGGCTGGGTCGTGACAAAAGTGGTATCAGAGCAGCTCATCCTCAGAGTGTCTACAGACCGTGTCTAGTATAGTCTTGTTTATCGGTGTGTTGTGCACCACATCTATAAACAGGAAGCTACAGGACATTTAGGATGTCATCTTTTCTTCTACCCTAGATCGTGCGATAGAGTTTTATTATCAGGATAATCCCTTTCTAACATTCTATTATGTTTAAAGCTATGCCTCCAAAGAAAGCGACAGCTGCCTAGATGGGCAAATCGGTAGCAGGGGATACTAGCCAGACTCGGAGAGTTACTAGGGCCCATGCCCAGATTATTCCTGAGGTTGTGCTCCAGCCCGCGAGTTCTGCTATACCGCCACTTCCAGAGGAACCTAGGGTAGCGACAGCTCCGGGTCAGGGGGCGGCTCCACCGCCAGTTCCCGAGGTCCCAACACCTGAGCCTCCAGCTCCTCAGCCAGGGGCGGAGGCTAGAGCCAAGAGAAATGCTGTTCAGTTGCTTACCAGATTAGTGGCAGGGCAGGCTCGCAGGCATGGGCTAGGGGTTGACTAGACGGATAGATATGACAGTTTGAGAGCCCGTGACTTCTTAAGCTGTAATCCTCCAGAGTTTTTCGGGTCGAAGCCCAAGGATGACCCGCAAGAGTTCGTTCTGCAGATGCAGCGTACGTTGCGGGTAATTAAGGCTTCTGAGACTGAGTCTGTTAAGTTAGCTTCGTATTGATTGCGGGATATGGCTGTCAATTGGTATGAGTCGTGGGAGTTGTCTAGGGGCAAGGATGCTTCTCCAACAGTATGAGATGAGTTTGTGGAAGCCTTCCTTGGCCACTTTCTGCCTCCAGAGATGCGGCGAGCTAGAGTTGATAGATTCCTACAGTTGAGGCAGAGGGGTAGAATTGTTCGAAAGTACAGCCTAGAGCTTGATTCGTTGGCTAGATATGCACCCACTATTATAACTGATATAGCGGATAAAGTGCATCGGTACGTGATGGGGTTAGATCGTTATTTGGTTGATGGTTGTATGGCAGTGGCTCTTCAGCCAGGTATGGATATTGCTCGGGTACAGGCATATGCACAGGGGGTAGAGGATCGACACAGAGGACGCCAGCCAGATAGAGATTATGATAGAGTCCAATATAAGAGGGCCAGATCGGCTGGCTATCCTGGCGAGTTTCGAGGCGGGCAGCCTCAGCAGCATATTAGACATCCGTCCTAGCCAGCACAGAATGCACCTCCACAGTTTACAGGTAGAAGGTTTGACAGCAAAGGGTATTCAGGAGCCGGTTAGAGCTCCAAGGCTTCGGGTTCGCAGATGAACAGAGGTTTCAGTCAGTCGAGGCCACCATTGCCTCGGTGCTCTCGGTGTGGTAGGCCCCATTCTGGGGAATGCTGTCTCGTTACAGGTGCATGCTTTTTTTGTGGCCGTCAAGGCCATATTATGAGAGAGTGTCTGTATGGGGGCGGTTCAGGTGGTAGGGTTCAGCCCACTGGGTCGGTTGCTGGTTCACCTTCTTCTGTAGCTATGCACCCTATAGGGCAGGGTGTTCAGGTACCAGCAGGCCGTGGTAGAGGTCGTAGCGGAGTTTCTAGTTCTAGCGGTCCTTCGAACCGCATATATGCTTTGGCTAGTAGACAGGATCAGGAGGCGTCACCAAATGTGGTTACACGTATATTATCAATTTTCTCTCGAGACGTGTATGCATTGATAGACCCAGGCTCTACATTATCGTATATTTCTCCCTTTGTTGCTAGTAGAATTGGGATAAAACCTGAATCGTTAGAACCATTTGAGGTAGCTACACCAGTAGGAGATTCTGTTAAAGCAAGGCAAGTATATAGAGATTGTTCGGTGATTATATGTAGTCGTTGCACCAAGGCAAATCTGATAGAGCTAGATATGACTGAGTTTGATGTTATTATGGGTATGGATTGGTTAGCTTCTTGTTATGCTAACGTTGATTGTAGAGGCAAGATAGTCCGATTTCAGTTCCCAAGAGATCCAATTATAGAGTGGATGGAAAATAAAGCATCGCCGAGGGGTAAGTTTATTTCGTACCTCGAGGCAAAGAAGATGGTCAGAAAGGGTTATATTTATCATCTGGTTCGGGTGCATGACTCACCATGAGGGGGCACGTGGAGGGCTTAGGGGCAGCACATAAATACATAATTTGATGAGTAATGCATTCACCACAAGTTCAATTTACTTCAACAATTAAAGTAGAGAGGGAAAAGAGCAAAGAAGAGCTCTCGGCCATGGCAATTTCCAGCCGAGAGTGAGCTTAGTGAAGGGAGAAATTAAAGTGTTGTGGTGTTGTGAACATTCAATGGATTAGCAATATTAAGGAGCCTAGATTATCAAGGTAAGAGTTAATCTTTTTTTTTACACGTTTTGGAGACAATTTAAACTTGTATAAATTGGTAGGTGTGTGATGAATATAAGGAGTTATAAATGTTGATGTGAAAAATAAATTGAGCCGTGTAGGGGCTGTTCTAATTAGGCAGGGAGAATTAATTTTTAAGTTGCATTATGGTTGTTGTTATCACGGATTATATGGTAAAAGAATGAAAGAATTAGATAGTTAAGGTTGAAGTTGTGTTGTTATGAACATGTTGTTATCCTTGTTAAATTGAAAATATTGAAGATATGACTATGTCTATATGTTGTTGTTGGTATTTCTGTGTTAACAGGAGGGTAATTGGAAATTCGGGTTAGGCGAATATATAGGGGAAATGCTGCCCGATTTTCGTTAAGTCTTTAACTAATGGAAAACCCTAAACGAGAATGTTTAAGCTAAAGGATAAGTTCTATAAGAAATGGGCTACAGATTTATGAACTAGAAAGTATGGTTACTGACGATAACGTTACTCTTATACTAAATAGGCTAAAAGAGCGACAAAGCGAACGGATTTGCGAGTAGTCGTTAACAGGTATGTAAAACTGTCCCTTCTTTCTTTTGGCATGTCTTAGATTTACGTGACGAATGATATGAGCTTTGGGATAATTCTATTCATAAGTTTCGAGTGTGATTCATGATTCCTATTCACTTCTTGATGTTAGAACTCTTGAAATGATTGAGCTTCCCTCTCAAGTTTTCTATACGTTGGATAGTAGTCGATATATATAAGCTCCTATTCATAGAGACTACGATAATTGATGTCCTTGACTTCTTTAAGCTGTTTCATTCTATATTGACATATGTCTATGGTTCTTAAGGCTCTTGTGATATTATTTATGATGACGTTCGAGGGATATTTGGTATGATTGTCACTATTGATACTCAGGTGTAAATCCCTTCTTCTTATTCTGTTTGGGTCTTGATAATGTTTTAAATTGCATATGGTTGCTCACTACTCTGCTCGTGCATGCCTTAATATGTCTTTCACCGAGTCCCAGGCCGGGTATGTTATCGTGCACAGTTTCACTGCATTGTTCACCGAGTCCCTCACTAGAGGGCCGGGTACGGTATATATATATATATATATGATGATAAGATGATATGGTGATATGTTATGGCGGCCAGGAGGGCATATGATGACTTTATTCACCGAGTCCCATAATGGGCCGGGTATGATATATGATATTGAGACGAATGATTTATGTTTCAAAAAGCAAGTGTTTTGGTATTTTGAATGTTATATTTGTCTCCTGCACCCCCTATTTCCGTTATGATCCTCTTTACCGTATTTCATGCTTTAAATACTCAGTACATATCTCGTACTGACCCCCTTTCTTCGGGGGGGGAGGGGGGGGCTGCGTTTCATGCCCGCAGGTACAGACGCTCGGTTCGGTGATCCGCCAGCTTAGGATTCCCTTTCTGCTGTCTTGGAGAGCTCCGTTGTTCCGGAGCCTAGATTTTGGTACAGACCTTCTTATGTATATATATATATATATGTATGTTTGTCTGGGGGTACGACGGGGCCCTTGTCACACCCTAATTCCACTAGGGTGTTATGGGCACCCGGCCCCATATCCGGAGCCGAGCGAACCCACAGACCTTTAGAGCACACATAATCTTAATTGACCTTTAAATCAAATAAAGATAAAATACATAATAAACTCTCAAAATATTATTTTTCGATGCTTCCCAAATCCAACAGAATCTGTGGTCATATAGAATTTAACACATAATACAGAATGACAAATCGGCTGATGAAGCCGCTTACACAACTGACATACTCTACCCACGACTCTGTCTGCAAAGCCTCTAACATCAATCCAAAAGAAGCATACATACAAAATCTGACTCGGCAGCACTGCAGGAGCAAATGGAGCTTGCCAACTCTGACGGAACATCCTCTATAATAACTTCACATCATCTAGGTGTACCTGCGCGGCATGAAACGCAGCCCCCGAAGAAAGGGGGTCAGTACGGAATAGGTACTGAGTATGTAAAGCATGAGATACAACAAACAGAATCATAATCTGAACAGGGAGTACAGAAAATAAGTGCAATAACCGGAGTATCAAAAATGCTTACTCATAAAACATAGGTAATGCATGTCAAACATATGCCATGTCCGGCCCCATTATGGGACTCGGTGAATAGAACGTGGTCGGCACCCCGTCACTGGCGCCACAACACATCATGCTCCAGAGTAGGGAATAGCTCTGTAACATATCATAACATATCAGATGGCCATATCACATCATAACATATCATATCATCAAATATCAGAATATATGTACATGGCACATCATACTCCAGAACCCATGTACATGTCATACCTGCCCCCTCACATCGAGGCACGGCGAACAATGCAGTGGAACACGCGTGATAACATATCCTGGCCCGGGCTCAGTGAAGGAAGCATTGAGGCATCCACGAGTAGAGTAGTGAGAAACTAGATGCATCATAAAATATTTAGAAAGACTCGATAGAATAGTCCGAACGACAGGTCATTTAGAAAAGAAATCAGACGATAGTCATAGTACGTACCTTTCGGATGTTACGACGGATTATGTCAAAGAAAAACTTCTGAGATCGTTTGTACATATCAAAATATATCATAGGATTCAATGGAATAGTTAAAACAACTGTCGTTTAGTAGTCGGAACAATAACCAAAGGTTTCTTTTAATTATAGTACGGAAATAGGTCAAATAGAACAATACAAGAAGGTTTCGGAATTTGTGGGCCCACTTCGGGTCAAGTCGAGGTGGCGTACATAAATTACGGACATTAGGCCTTATGAGGTCATCTACGAGCGTTTCAAGGTAATCTGATTCTATTTGTAAAAGTTACGGACATTTTATGGCACAAGACTCTTTTAGAAGTAAAAAGTGTTTTAAGCTATTTTCCATCAAAGCATAGGGTTCATAATTCAATTACATTGAAATGAATAAGGGTCATAACCATGCTCGGATTTCTAAGAATGGAGTTTTCCCCAAGAGTCGTATCATAGCCTATTATGACTAGGACATGCCGAAAGAAAGAAAGGTAGAGCTTTACATACCTTATTCGCTCCTTACGCTACTCCAAACTAAAGTTCCAAACTCCCCAAAATCTACAATTAGTCACAAATACCAAACATTAACCATAAGCCCTTAGGAGTTAAATCTTAAAGTAACACTTTTCTACATAAATTTGGGCAGCATCTCCCCTATAAATTCAGCATCCCCGAGAATTCAACTCGGCCAAAACATCAACAATAAACCCGAGAATGGAACTCGGCCAAAATATCAATAACAATACCAACAATCATACTAACAATTTCAACAATCAATCCAAAATACATTCTAACATCAACAATACTTGCCACACAATTCATCGGCACTTTATTTGTATTCAATTCAATTTCATATAACCCAACTAACACCAATGACCCCACATTCAAGTATTAATCCGAATTCTTTCTAACATGACTCAAGAATATTTCAACCATTCACATGACATTCCAAACAACCCAATCAACATTCTACTCCACCCGAGACCTTCCAACTTCAATAAGAACAATAACAACCTAATTTCTTCTTTCAAATTCAATCACAACAACCCAACAACTTACTCACTAACAACATTATTCAGGTGCATATAAAAATTCATGCTAGTGTTACATTACTTCTTCAACATTCCCTCAACGATTACAACTTCCTTTCAAACCATTAATTCTTCATTTAACATCATGGAATCTACAACACAACAACCAAAATATTAGATAAAATTGATTCATTCTCTTCTACATCACATAGCAACCCCACGGCCACAATACTACATCCATAGTTTCATATATCTCACCCATTTCTTCACTCTACAACATATACAAATCATCCATAGCAACAATCAACAATCAACAATCAACACTAGATAAAATAATTGGTTTATCATTACTACACCCAACCATAACCACACGGCCACCACTCAATACACACACCCACACGGCCACACACAACACACAATATTTCCATGATTTTCATTAATTTCTATATACTATAACATACATAAACCTTCTATAACATATAAAAGAATGGAATTCTTACCTTTTCTAAAATTTCCACTTGCCACCAAGAGTGGTTTGCTTGTTTAAACAATTATACCACGTTGAAGAGGGCCCTTGACTTAGTAAGAATACTAGAAAAAATAAAAAATTTGGATCAAAAATTGTTGGCATGAATTTTTTTTCTCTTTTTCTTGCCTTAGCCGAAACCTTGCCCTTCTCTTTGCTCTCAATTTTTCTGGAAAGTTCTTGAAATAATAGTGGCCTTTTCTGTCTTTTTATTTACTTAATTTGGCCCTTACATGGGCCTTGGCCCATTTCACTCTATGGCCGGCCATCCTTGCCCATTTCCAGCCTAAAAATTCTTTTTCTTCCAAGGCCACTTTTATTTCAGGACAATTTGTAATTCATGGAACCATTTTCCAAATTTTCAATTTTTCCCTCGGCCTTCCTCAATATTTCCACATCAAAAATTTTTATGAACAACTTATGCACCCAACAAGATCAAAATTATATCCTTGCTCTTAGCTTCCCGCAATTATCTTAAATTATCTGAGTGTACAAAATGCGGGATATAACAGCCCTGTCCCGTCATATTTCACTGTTGAAACTCTTAGAGGTCTGTAGACATGTATGTGGATTGTGTATAGGTTTGGTCAGTCGTGTCTATATGGTTATTGTGGATGTTCTGTTGTGGTAGCAGCCTTGCCGGCTTGCATATATACTGATATGTAGTGGCAGCCTTGTCGGCTTGCGTAATATACTGATATGTAGTGGCAGCCTTGTCGGCTTGCGTAGTATAATGATATATATACAATGGCAACCTCGTCGGCTTGCGTATGTTATTACGATGTGATTAATTGAGGAACTATTGTATCAGTCCGATTATGTTTGACAGGTACATATGGGTGTCCAGCTCGGGCACTAGTCATAGCCCACGGGGCTGGGTCGTGAAAAAAGTGGTATCAGAGCAGTTCATCCTCGGAGTGTCTACAGACCGTGTCTAGTAAAGTCTTGTTTATCGGTGTGTTGTGCACCACATCTATAAACAGGAAGCTACAGGACATTTAGGATGCCATCTTTTCGTCTTATCCTAGATCGTGCGATAGAGCTGTATTATCAGGATAATCCCTTTCTAACAGACTATTATGTTTACAGCTATGCCTCCAAAGAAAGCGACAGCTGCCCAGAAGGGCAAATCGGTAGCAGGGGATACTAGCCAGACTCGGAGAGGTACTAGGGCCCGTTCCCAGATGATGCCTGAGGTTGTACTCCAGTCCGCGAGTTCTACTATACCGCCACTTCCAGAGGAACCTAGGGTAGCGACAGCTCCGGGTCAGGGGGCGGCTCCACCGCCAGTTCCCGAGGTCCCAGCACCTGAGCCTCCAGCTCCTCAGCCAGGGGCAGAGGATAGAGCCATGAGAAATGTTGTTCAGTTGCTTACCAGATTAGTGGCAGGGCAGGCTTGCATGCATGGACTAGGGGTTGACCACACAGATAGATATGACAGTTAGAGAGCCCGTGACTTCCTAAGCTATAATCCTCCAGAGTTTTTCGGGTCGAAGCCCGAGGATGACCCGCAAGTGTTCGTTCGGCAGATGCAGTGTACGTTGCGGGTAATTAAGGTTTCTGAGACTGAGTCTGTTGAGTTAGCTTCGTATCGATTACGGGATGTGGCTGTCAATTGGTATGAGTCGTGGGAGTTGTCTAGGGGCGAGGATGCTCCTCCAGCAGTATGAGATGAGTTTGTGGAAGCCTTCCTTGGCCACTTTCTACCTCCAGAGATGCGGCGAGCTTGAGTTGATAGATTCCTACAGTTGAGGCGAAGGGGTAGGAGTGTTCGAGAGTGTTAGAACCCGTATTTGTGTACAGTGGAATAATCCGGATTTAATTATGATAAGTTAAGGACAAAAAAATTATTTTGGGATACAAAGTCGGGATTCTTGACCTTCGATTTTATTTTGAGATATATGTGGTGCATGAATTTATTGGTATGGAACAATTAGGAAACTTTGGGACCAAAAGTGATAAAAATTGGAAGATAAAAATTATCCACAATTTCCATGGTTGGCCCACACAAATGGTGTTCAATTTTAATTGGTCCACCACATTGTGTGGGCCACAAACAATAAGAGATATTATGGGGACTTAAAAAGATGACCTTAAGTCATCTCCTCACCATTCTATACTTAGCAAAAAAACAAAAAAAACAAAACAAAAGTGGAAGAACCAAGGGGGAGCTCACGGCTAGGAGCAAGAAAACCAACCCCCATTTCTTTGCCTTCAAAAATAAATTTCTTGGTGTTAACCCACTATATTGAAGTCCCTAAGTAGCGTGGAAGAGTTGTTTGGGTCATCTAACCATTCATTGTATCCAATTGCAAACCCTAGGCTATTGTAAGGTTGAAGAAGAAAAGGTAAGATTTGATTTTGTTTTTGCGTTATGAAGGTTATATCCATGTTGTAGTATGTTATAATGGAGGACAATCATGAAATATGAAATGTTGGAGGTGAGTTGTGTATGTGGAGCTTGAGCCGTGTAAATGGGTGTTGTTGTGTTGTGATTGAAATTATGAATTAATGCCTAGTTAGTTGATTATCATCATTGTAAGGTGAAGAACAATTGAGAATCATCCATATATGTATATGTGTAGTGTTAGCCGAAAATGGGTCACCTTATGTGCCAAGAATTGAATTAGTATCGCTTATTGTTTAGCCGTCGTCGCCATGAATTCTATGTTGGAAATGAAAGTTTATTGACTCAAATTGATGTTGTAAATATTGCGGACTGATTTGGAAGTTGTTGTACATTTAATGTAAATTGTGTATTGATGAAAATAGCATTGTTAGAATGTAAATTGTAGATACGAACCATGATTTGGAAATGAAGAAAAAGTTAGGGGGGCTGTCTCGGTTAGGGGCTGTTTCGGGTAGCTTGGGAAAATTTATGGATTGTTGGAAAAATTGTATAAATTGCTTAGAATGTCCTGAAATGTTTTTGGTATGGGTTCGGGTTAGTATGTGAGCGTATAAGCGTCGATTTTGGCTTGAAGGTAAGTCGTCGAATTGAATTTATGAAAGTTGATGAATGATGGAAAAGAGAGCTATTATTGTTGTATTACCTTTCGGATTGATTATTAATGTTGTTAGGTTGGTTGTTGTTGTTGTTGTTGATTGATACGGCCGAGTTAAATTCTCGGGGTAGCCTATTTACAGGGGAAATGCTGCCCAAATTTCTGTAGAATTAAGGGCGAAATTGGAATTTAATGCCCAAAAAGTCTTTAGCTAATGTTTGACATTTTATGGCTTGTTTATAGATCGTGGGCAGCCCGAATCATAGGTTGGATTTATCTTGAGTTTGGATCGTATTGGAGAGCGTTTGAGGTATGTAAAGTAATCTTCCTTCTTCGGCATGCCTTAGTTAAAATAGGCTAATATATACGCCTCGAGGAAACTCTATTCTCACAATCCGAGCATGTTTATGAATCGCATTTGTTCTTTGGCATCCTTGCCTTGTCATGGCAAAACATTGATCCTTATGTTCTTGGAATCCATAACTTGTAAAGATTACATGAAAGCTGATTTTTGTTTTAAAGTTCATTCTTTAGTGATTCCAAAACTTCAAACGCTCATAATTTCCTCAGAAAAGCTCGGATTGCTTTGAAATTTTCGTAGGAGTTTGTATGATATAAAATGAGTATGTTTTTCATAGGCGGGCTCAGTTCGGGCCTATACTCGTCCGTGGGTCCCGCGACGCCCTTTTGGTAATTTCGGTAACTTTGGGGAAAAACAAATGTTGTAATTATTGTTCCGATTTCAAATATGACTATTTTACTTATCATTTGGATTTATGATGATGATTTTATGCATATGATTCCTCACTACTCCGCTCGTGCCCTATGATATCGTTCGCCGGTTCCCGGGCCGGTTCTGTTGTCATGCGCTTTGTGATACATTCCGGTGTTATGCTGTGATTATGGTTCACCGTGCTCCTCGCTCGAGGGACGGGTTCCACTTATGTTTGGCGTTATGCTGTGTTTGGCGTTATGCTTTGTTGTGATGTGTGACGGGGATTCGGAGATTTGAAACTTTCTGGTGTTATGCTGTGTTGTGGCGCCATCGACAGGCGGGCGACCACATTTTCCTGTGCCCTATGCATAATTTATACTTTGGAAATAAACATTTTGATATTTTTTTTTTGATATGTATTATTTTCTATATATCTGATTCGATTATTATTCAGATTTATTTCTGTACCTTCTGCTTTGCATACTCAGTACATATTTCGTACTGACCCCCTTCTCCGGGGGCTGCGTTTCATGCCCGCAGGTACAGACGCACAGCCTGGTGATCCACCTGTTTAGGACACCCTTTCTGCTATTCGGATTGCTCCTCTCTTTCCGGAGCTTATACTTTTGGTATATATATTTTTATTAGTGCATTTGTATATATTCGTTCATGGGTACGGTGGGGCCCTGTCATGTCATATGATTCTGTCGGTCTGTTTAGAGGTCTGTGGACATGTTTGTGGGTTAGGGTCTTTCTGTATGGATGTATGTACATGTCGTTTGGGCGATCCCATACGCCGAGGCGGCCGGTCCGCATATGTTGTTTGGGCGATCCTATACGCCGAGGCGGCCGGTCCGCATATGTTTATATATTGCTTGGTTAGCCCTGTGTGACTTTTGTTGGTATTTTCTGCGTGCAGGGTATATTGGATAGTCCGTAAATTTTTCTAGAAATTACCTAAATTTGAAATAAAGCCTTGTCGGCTTCCGCCATATACTAGAATGAGTTGATAGAATTTGAGATAATATTTGATAGATGGGTTCGGGTGCCCAGATCGGGCACTAGTCACGCCTACGGGGTTGGGTCGTGACAGAAGTGGTATCAGAGCGGTTTGTCCTCGGAGTGTCCACAGATCGTGTCTAGTAGAGTCTTGTTTATCGGTGTGTTGTGCACCACATCTATAAACAGGAGGCTACAGGACATTTAGGATGTTGTCTTTTCTTCTGATCCTAGATCGTGCGATAGAACTGTGCTATTAGGATGATTCTGTTTTGATCTGTTGTTGTTTTTCTTTCAGTGATGCCTCCGAAAAAGGCGACGGCAGCCCAGAAGAAAAAGGGCGTAGTAGGAGAGACCAGCCGGGCTCAGAAGGGTACTCGGACCCTTGCTCAGATGATGCGTGATATTACGTCCCGGCAGCCGACTCTGCTACGTCTTCATCGTCAGAGGAGTCTGGAGCAGCTTCACCATTAGCTCCAGGGGGCCCCAGCTCCCGCGCCTCTAGCTCCTCAGCCAGGGGCGGAGGACAGGACAATGAGAGAGGCTGTGCAGTTATTGACCACTCTGGTAGCGGGACAGGCTCGCAGACGCGGGCGGAGAGATGATGATGATGACGATAGGCGTGACAGCCTGAGGGTTCGAGAGTTTCTATTATGTGGCCTTCCAGAGTTTTACGGGTCTAAGCCCGACGAGGACCCCCATGACTTTATTCGGGGGATGCGGCGTTCACTAGATTTGGTCAGGGCTTCAGAGACTGAGTTTGTTAAGTTGGCTTCGCATAGACTACGGGATGTCGCTGCTCACTGGTATGAGTCCTGGGAGCTATCTAGGGGTGAGGGTGCTTCCCCAGCTACTTGGGACGAGTTCGTGGCTGCTTTTACCCGCCACTTTTTGCCCCCAGAGTTACGGCGGGCGCGGGTTGACCGATTTTTACATCTGCAGCAGAGGGGTCGGAGTGTTCGTGAGTATAATATGGAGTTTGATTCTCTGGCCCGGTACGCACCTGCCATAGTAGCAGATATGGCCGATCGGATGCACAGATACGTGATGGGGTTAGACCGCTACTTGATTGATGGCTGTATGGCGGTGGCATTGCAGACAGACATGGATATTGCCCGACTACAGGCTTATGCTCTGGGTATGGAGGACCGACATAGAGCTGATTATTCCAGCAGAGATCGGGACAGGAGGCCGCCCAAGAGGGCCAGATCCGCAGGCTATTCTGGAGATTTCCGAGGCAGACAGCCTCAGCAGCAGCAGCAGAGCAGATATCCTTCTAAGTCATCACGGGGTACACCCCCACAGTTTACCGGCAGGAGATCTGAGGGTGCCGGATATTCAGGGGCAGGCCCGAGCTCCAGGGCTTCAGGTTCATAGTTGGACAGAGGTTCCAGCAGTTAGATGAGGCCACCCAGACCTTTGTGCTCCTACTGTGGGAGACAGCACCCGGGAGAGTGTTTCCGAGCTACGGGTGCATGCTTTGTTTGCGGCCGTCAGGGCCATCAGATGAGAGACTGTCCGGCTAGAGGTGGTACAGGCAGTTCAGCTCAGTCTACCGGGTCAGCCGGTGGTTCATCTTCAGCCTCGGTGGCGATGCGCCCTGCGGGGCGAGGTACTCCAGCACCAGCAGGCCGCGGCAGGGGTCGTGGCGGAGCTTCGGGTTCTAGCGGTCCTTCAAACCGCATTTATGCCTTAGCCAGCAGACAGGACCAGGAGGTTTCGCCTAATGTCGTCACAGGTATATTACTGGTTTTCTCTCGTGATGTGTATGCATTGATTGATCCTGGTTCTACATTATCATTTATATCTCCACTCGTTGCTGATAAAATTGGGATAGAATCCGAACCGATAGAGCCTTTTGAGGTAGCTACACCAGTAGGGGATTCTGTTATAGCCAGTCAGATTTATAGAGATTGTTCCGTGATTATCTGTGGCCGCTGCACTAAGGCGGATTTGGTAGAGTTAGATATGATCAAGTTTGACGTGATTATGGGTATGGATTGGCTAGCTTCTTGCTATGCTAATGTTGATTGTCAAAAGAAGATAGTCCGATTCCAATTCCCAGGGGAGCCAGTTATAGAGTGGGCAGGTAATACAGTATCGCCGAGGGGTAAGTTTATTTCATACCTCAAGGCTGAGAAAATGATCAGAAAGGGGTATATTTATCATCTGGTCCGTGTTCATGATTTAGAGGCAGAGGCACCGACTCTTCAGTCAGTCCCAGTGGTTAATGAATTTGTAGATGTATTCCCAGATGAGCTTCCGGGTCTTCCTCCCGAACGGGAGATAGAGTTTGCTATTGATCTGTTGCCAGACACTCAGCCTATCTCTATTCCTCCGTACAGAATGTCACCTGCAGAATTGAAAGAATTGAAAGAGCAGCTGAGAGATTTATTGGAGAAGGGTTTCATTCGGCCTAGTGCGTCACCCTGGGGAGATCCGGTATTATTTGTGAGGAAGAAAGAAGGCTCGCTGCGGATGTGCATTGATTATCGGCAGTTGAATAAGGTAACCATCAAGAATAAATATCCCCTCCCCAGGATTGATGATTTGTTTGATCAGCTGCAGGGTGCCAGGTACTTCTCGAAGATAGACCTGCGATCGGGTTACCATCAGGTACGGGTACGAGAGGCTGATATTCCCAAGACAGCATTCAGGACCCGATATGGGCACTATGAGTTCAGAGTTATGTCTTTTGGGCTGACAAATGCCCCAGCAGTATTTATGGACCTGATGAATCGGGTATTCAGACCGTTCTTGGATATGTTTGTGATCGTATTTATCGATGATATTCTGGTTTATTCTCGGTCAGAGGCAGAGCATGCGGACCATTTGAGGACAGTACTTGGCACACTTCGGCACCAGGAATTATATGCTAAATTTTCTAAGTGTGAATTCTGGTTATCTTCAGTGGCATTTCTGGGACATATTATTGGGGCTGATGGCGTCCGGGTGGATACCCAGAAGATCGAGGCCGTAAAGAATTGGCCTAGACCTACGACGCCGACAGAGGTGCGTAGCTTTCTGGGATTGGCTGGTTATTATCGGAGATTCGTGGAGAAGTTTGCTTCCATTTCAGCGCCTTTGACAAGGCTGACTCAGAAGGGAGCTAAGTTTCAGTGGTCAGATGCTTGCGAGCGTAGCTTCCAGTTGCTAAAAGAGAAGTTGACTACGTCTCCAGTCCTGACTCTTCCGGAGGGTCCAGATGGGTATGTGATTTATTGTGATGCCTCTGGTATTGGTTTGGGATGTGTGTTGATGCAGCACGGCAGGGTGATAGCTTATGCTTCCCGGCAGCTCAGAAAACATGAAAAGAATTATCCTACTCACGATTTGGAGCTGGCCGCGGTCATTCATGCTTTGAAGATGTGGAGACATTATTTATATGGGGTTCACGTTGACACTTATACAGATCATAAGAGCCTTCAGTACATCTTTAGGCAAAAGGAGCTGAACTTGCGGCAGCGGAGGTGGTTAGAGTTGCTGAAAGATTATGATGTTGACATTCTCTACCATCTTGGGAAAGCTAATGTCGTGGCGGATGCACTCAGCCGCAAGTCTATGGGCAGCCTAGCAGATGTGCCATTAGAGGGTAAAGAAATGGTTCGCGATATTCATCAGTTGGCTAGTCTTGGAGTTCGCTTGGCTGATTCTGGAGATGTTGGAGTTTCTGTTCGAGGTATGGCTGAGTCCTCTATTACAGAAGATATTAAGCGGCATCAGTATGAGGATCCTATTCTGGCACAGTACAGAGACGCAGCTCTGGCACAGGAGAAGACTCCGTTTGAGATTTCACCTGATGGAGTGTTATTTCACAGAGGCAGATTGTGTGTACCTGACGTTGCAGGGTTGCGGCGACAGGTTATGGGCGAGGCACATTACGCCCGATATTCTGTTCACCCAGGGTCGACGAAGATGTACCATGATATCAGATGCCTATATTGGTGGGACGGTATGAAAAGAGATATAACAGAGTTCGTTGCTCAGTGTCCAAATTGCCAGCAGGTTAAGATTAAGCACCAGAAGCCCGGTGGGCTATTGCAGGAGATGGAGATACCGACGTGGAAGTGGGAGATCATTAATATGGACTTTATTACAGGTCTACCTCGCACTCCACGGAGGTATGATTCTATTTGGGTTATTGTTGATCGGCTGACGAAATCAGCCCATTTTCTTCCAGTTCGGACCACCTATTCAGCTGAGGATTATGCCAGGATTTATGTCAGGGAGATTGTACGACTTCATGGAGTTCCTGTGTCTGTTATTTCCGATAGAGGTGCCCAGTTTACAGCTAAGTTCTGGAGATCGTTTCAGGAGGGATTGGGGACCCAGGTGAGCCTGAGTACAGCCTTCCATCCCCAGTCCGACGGACAGGCCGAGCGCACTATTCAGACATTGGAAGATATGTTGCGTGCCTGTGTTATTGATTTCAGGGGTAGCTGGGATGACCATTTACCGCTTGTTGAGTTTGCGTATAATAACAGCTACCACTCCAGTATTCAGATGGCACCATATGAGGCTTTGTATGGCAGGAAGTGTAGATCACCGATCGGTTGGTTTGATGTTGGGGAGACTGAGTTGATTGGCTCAGAAGTGGTCCAGCAGACCGTGGATAAGGTGAAACTTATTCGAGAAAGATTGTTGGCAGCCCAGAGCCGACAGAAATCTTATGCCGATAAGCGACGTCGACCGTTAGAGTTTCAGATTGGCGATTGGGTGTTCCTGAAAGTGTCACCGATGAAAGGTATTATGCGATTTGGCAAGAAAGGAAAGCTCAGTCCGAGATATATTGGGCCCTATCTGATTATTCGCAAAATAGGCAAGGTGGCCTACGAATTGGATTTGCCAGCTGACTTGGGAGCGGTACACCCGGTATTTCATGTTTCTATGCTTCGTAAGTGTATTGGTGACCCTTCCAGAGTCTTTCCTGTAGATGACATTCAGGTCACAGAGGAGCTATCTTATGAGGAGCAGCCTATAGCCATATTAGATCGCCAGGTAAAAAGGTTGCGGAACAAAGATATGGCTTCTGTTAAAGTGCTGTGGCGGAACAATAACCGAGAGGAAATGACCTGGAAAACTGAGGAGCATATGAAGAAGAAGTATCCTCATTTATTTTCAGAGCCTACAGGTAATCCAATTCTCTATTTGACTATGTTGTTTGATAAATGAATCGCTGATCAATGATTGTATTGTTGTGATAGTTAGTAAGGAAACTCCCCCAAATTGTTGTATGATCGGTAAGGTTAATCTGACATTCGAGGACGAATGTTCTAAAGAGGGGGAGGATGTTAGAACCCGTATTTGTGTACAGTGGAATAATCCGGATTTAATTATGATAAATTAAGGACAAAAAAATTATTTTGGGATACAAAGTCGGGATTCTTGACCTTCGATTTTATTTTGAGATATATGTGGTGCATGAATTTATTGGAATGGAACAATTAGGAAAATTTGGGACCAAAAGTGATAAAAATTGGAAGATAAAAATTATCCACAATTTCCATGGTTGGCCCACACAAATGGTGTTCAATTTTAATTGGTCCACCACATTGTGTGGGCCACAAACAATAAGAGATATTATGGGGACTTAAAAAGATGACCTTAAGTCATCTCCTCACCATTCTATACTTAGCAAAAAAATAAAAAAAACAAAACAAAAGTGGAAGAACCAAGGGGGAGCTCACGGCTAGGAGCAAGAAAACCAACCCCCATTTCTTTGCCTTCAAAAATAAATTTCTTGGTGTTAACCCACTATATTGAAGTCCCTAAGTAGCGTGGAAGAGTTGTTTGGGTCATCTAACCATTCATTGTATCCAATTGCAAACCCTAGGCTATTGTAAGGTTGAAGAAGAAAAGGTAAGATTTGATTTTGTTTTTGCGTTATGAAGGTTATATCCATGTTGTAGTATGTTATAATGAAGGAAAATCATGAAATATGAAATGTTGGAGGTGAGTTGTGTATGTGGAGCTTGAGCCGTGTAAATGGGTGTTGTTGTGTTGTGATTGAAATTATGAATTAATGCCTAGTTAGTTGATTATCATCATTGTAAGGTGAAGAACAATTGAGAATCATCCATATATGTATATGTGTAGTGTTAGCCGAAAATGGGTCACCTTATGTGCCAAGAATTGAATTAGTATCGCTTATTGTTTAGCCGTCGTCGCCATGAATTCTATGTTGGAAATGAAAGTTTATTGACTCAAATTGATGTTGTAAATATTGCGGACTGATTTGGAAGTTGTTGTACATTTAATGTAAATTGTGTATTGATGAAAATAGCATTGTTAGAATGTAAATTGTAGATACGAACCATGATTTGGAAATGAAGAAAAAGTTAGGGGGGCTGTCTCGGTTAGGGGCTGTTTCGGGTAGCTTGGGAAAATTTATGGATTGTTGGAAAAATTGTATAAATTGCTTAGAATGTCCTGAAATGTTTTTCGTATGGGTTCGGGTTAGTATGTGAGCGTATAAGCGTCGATTTTGGCTTGAAGGTAAGTCGTCGAATTGAATTTATGAAAGTTGATGAATGATGGAAAAGAGAGCTATTATTGTTGTATTACCTTTCGGATTGATTATTAATGTTGTTAGGTTGGTTGTTGTTGTTGTTGTTGATTGATACGGCCGATTTAAATTCTCGGGGTAGCCTATTTACAGGGGAAATGCTGCCCAAATTTCTGTAGAATTAAGGGCGAAATTGGAATTTAATGCCCAAAAAGTCTTTAGCTAATGTTTGACATTTTATGGCTTGTTTATAGATCGTGGGCAGCCCGAATCATAGGTTGGATTTATCTTGAGTTTGGATCGTATTGGAGAGCGTTTGAGGTATGTAAAGTAATCTTCCTTCTTCGGCATGCCTTAGTTAAAATAGGCTATGATATAAGCCTCGAAGAAACTCTATTCTCACAATCCGAGCATGTTTATGAATCGCATTTGTTCTTTGGCATCCTTGCCTTGTCATGGCAAAACATTGATCCTTATGTTCTTGGAATCCATAACTTGTAAAGATTACATGAAAGCTGATTTTTGTTTTAAAGTTCATTCTTTAGCGATTCCAAAACTTCAAACGCTCATAATTTCCTCAGAAAAGCTCGGATTGCTTTGAAATCTTCGTAGGAGTTTGTATGATATAAAATGAGTATGTTTTTCATAGGCGGGCTCAGTTCGGGCCTATACACGTCCGTGGGTCCCGCGACGCCCTTTTGGTAATTTCGGTAACTTTGGGGAAAAAACAATGTTGTAATTATTGTTCCGATTTCAAATATGACTATTTTACTTATCATTTGGATTTATGATGATGATTTTATGCATATGATTCCTCACTACTCCGCTCGTGCCCTATGATATCGTTCGCCGGTTCCCGGGCCGGTTCTGTTGTCATGCGCTTTGTGATACATTCCGGTGTTATGCTGTGATTATGGTTCACCGTGCTCCTCGCTCGAGGGCCGGGTTCCACTTATGTTTGGCGTTATGCTGTGTTTGGCGTTATGCTGTGTTGTGATGTGTGACGGGGATTCGGAGATTTGAAACTTTCTGGTGTTATGCTGTGTTGTGGCGCCATCGACAGGCGGGCGACCACATTTTCCTGTGCCCTATGCATAATTTATACTTTGGAAATAAACATTTTGATATTTTTTTTGATATGTATTATTTTCTATATATCTGATTCGATTATTATTCAGATTTATTTCTGTACCTTCTGCTTTGCATACTCAGTACATATTTCGTACTGACCCCCTTCTCCGGGGGCTGCGTTTCATGCCCGCAGGTACAGACGCACAGCCTGGTGATCCACCTGTTTAGGACACCCTTTCTGCTATTCGGAGTGCTCCTCTCTTTCCGGAGCTTATACTTTTGGTATATATATTTTTATTAGTGCATTTGTATATATTCGTTCATGGGTACGGTGGGGCCCTGTCATGTCATATGATTCTGTCGGTCTGTTTAGAGGTCTATGGACATGTTTATGGGTTAGGGTCTTTCTGTATGGATGTATGTACATGTCGTTTGGGCGATCCCATACGCCGAGGCGGCCGGTCCGCATATGTTGTTTGGGCGATCCTATACGCCGAGGCGTCCGGTCCGCATATGTTTATATATTGCTTGGTTAGCTCTGTGTGACTTTTGTTGGTATTTTCTGCGTGCAGGGTATATTGGATAGTCCGTAAATTTTTCTGGAAATGACCTAAATTTGAAATAAAGCCTTGTCGGCTTCCGCCATATACTAGAATGAGTTGATAGAATTTGAGATAATATTTGATAGATGGGTCCGGGTGCCCAGATCGGGCACTAGTCACGGCCTACGGCGTTGGGTCGTGACAGAAGTGGTATCAGAGCGGTTTGTCCTCGGAGTGTCCACAGATCGTGTCTAGTAGAGTCTTGTTTATCGGTGTGTTGTGCACCACATCTATAAACAGGAGGCTACAGGACATTTAGGATGTTGTCTTTTCTTCTGATCTTAGATCGTGCGATAGAACTGTGCTATGAGAGCCCAAGTGAAAGCTAAAACTCTATCAGAGTTACGTAAGGTCGGTAGTCTCCGATTATGTTATGGAATAGTCATGATCGTCATGCCTCCCCTTGAAGGAACTAGTAACATGAGGTAAGACTAAAAATAAGAGGCAACATCAAGGAAACCATAAAGATAAGAATATCGGGCTCATCATTATCATCATCCTAATCATCGTCATCATCATGGAGCATATCTCATCTCTACCTCATAAGAAGCCCTTAATAACCTTTAACCTTCATCGTTTAGGATGTAAGAAGATCATAGGAATATAAAAAGGAATCACAAAAATAAGAGTCATGCCTTTGAAAGAAAGCGTCTAGCCTTACATACCTTTACGCCTCTCTAACTTTATCGCCGAAACACTTCCCTCCAGCGTTCATGATTCTACATTCAAGAAAATTCTTACTAAGGTTAGATAACCGGAAATATGCTTTCCGTATCATTAGCACAACTAGGAGCTAACAAAAGTTGGGCAGCATTTCCTTTGTTTCCACAACTTCCTCCATATAATAAACAACTCCCAAACATCAATAACAACACCCGCAATATCATATTCAATAAACTTTGTTAAGCTAGGCATTATCCCAGTATCAAAATTCCCTCTCAAAGTCATCCACAACCATAGTTACCGCCCAACGTCGTATTCATTCACATATAATGCTTCTTTAAAATCCTTAATATCATTCATAACAACATTATACTCATAACATTTCAAGAACTACAATTCAAGTCAAGTTACTATTCAAGAACACCGATATTTTCACATTTGAGCTCCATATTCTACTTCCTTCGTCAATCCAAGTCTTTCAATCACTCAATATTCTTAACGGAATGAAATGATCATAAAACTCACCTTTGATTATGTAGGAACGGTCTTTATATGAAAATACTTCACTTGGAGAAAACCCTAACTTCATTTCCAAGGACATTTCTAGCTTCCATGAACCCTAGTTCGCACCCTTGCACTTGATTCCACTCATTATTGGTGTTTGATCTTTGATTCACCTTAAATTTATGTTAATGAAATGTATGGAACCTTATAGAGGTCTTGAGAGAAGTGGAGAAGATGAGAAAATGAGAAATTAGAAAGTGGGACTTATATTTATACCTTGAGAGAAGTGGAAAAGATGAGAAAATGAGAAATTAGAAAGTGGGACTTATATTTATACTTGAAAATTAACTCAGCCCGACGGGATTATACGGACCCTTATACGGTCCGTATATATGACCGTATAACTCCTTCAGTGATGGCCTTCACTGTAACTATTATAGCGATCATTATATAGACCGTATAAATGGTCGTATAATCCACCTTCTCCCCGAACTTGCTTTCGTCGATTCGTTTGATCTCCAATCCTTATGAAACCCTCTTAATAGTCATTTAACACTTCATTAACAATCTAAATGTCCTCATAACTCCTCTCCGAGTCATTACCAATCAATCCTTAACTCGATAGTTGCAAAATCTTCCCCAGACACAACTTATACCTCACCTTCCTCAATGAACTTGGTCTCACTAATTCATATCACTTCAAAATCTTATCGTATACACTCTAAACTTTGAAAAGTACCCTTCTTATAATCATAAGGGCCTCATGTTCACCTTAAGATTGCGTTAGTTTATTTACCGCACAACGACATGAAACTTTTGAGGTGTAACACTTTCTCTTTGCCCTTATTATGATTCCTTCAGTTCGGACTAGGGCAGCTTCGAATCTGGTGCCACTGGCTTCTGCACCAAAAGCAACCCCTACCATTCATATGACAAGGGCCAGCATGTGCCCGACTACACTGACTACAGAGTGATCTCATCTGACCTGCATCACCTCGGTCTGGTGCCTTGATCTACATGGATCTTGCCACGGCCCTACTTGAGAGCCCTGATCTGGTATAAGCATGGAAGGCAATCTACTCTGTTGTTTTCTTGTTTGCAGCCTATTTTCGCTCGGGGATTCTATGTAAGTTCCCACAATTTCGACCCCCTGATCTGGCTATTACCCTTATCTAGTTAATGTCCTGTAGTTACTAATAAGTCCGGATTAATGGATGCCCAAGACTGCGGGCTTTTCAACCCTTCAGAGGGCCCCACATTCTCAAGTGCTCTGTCATGGTACGGACTCTGAGAATCAACCAATTGTGTTAGAATCTGCACTACCCTTCTTACCTCCTGCTCAACTAGGACTATGGGTGGAGCTAGGGATACTGGAGCTCTTCCTTGCTACTCCAATATTACAAGGGTCAAAACCACCCCGAATGATAACCCATCTCGGATCTCAGATAGATCAGTCTCAATAGTAGGCATAGCTTCAGATGGATCCTCCTTTATGGATTAACTCACTCCCACTCCCTTTATCATATTAGCCCTTGGATTATCTGTAGTCTTTCCTGTAGAAGACAACTCCTGACCATAAAACAAACAAGGATTAAGGTTAAGAACTCCATATCCTGTGACTCAGTTCTACAGCATGATCTAAGACAAGAAGGAAACGTAACCATTCTAAATTTCCAGCAGCCTCCTGTTTATAAGTGTGGCGTGAAATAAACCCATAAACAAGACTCTACTAGACACGGCTGGTAGACATCCCTAGGACCGACTTGCTCTAATACCAAGTTTGTCATGACCAAAACTAGAGGGCCGCAATGGGCACTCGAGCCTTACTTTCCAAGCACCACCCTAAGGTAGATCAATGACTATACTAACATACCTAAGTAGGTCTAGAGAGTCGTCATGGGACAATCTAAGTAAAATATTAGGAGTAATTGACAAAGGATGAACCCAAAATGATATAAAATGATATACATGTGGTACACGGGCCTATAAGGCCGACATGAATTTTTGTGTCTCAGACCGTAGGCCAACATGGCCGTACACACATCTATATACATGACATCAATCTACAAGCCTCTAAAGAGTAAATAAACATCATTAGGTCGGGACAGGGCCCCACCATACATATAAACATATGTACATAAGTATATTGACACACAAGGGCAACTCCAGAGCAAATGGAGTGCAAAAACACCTTCTTCTGAGCCGACAACCTACTGGAAGTACAGTCAACCTACCTATCAGGACATGCGGCATGAAACACAACATTCCCAAGCAAAGGGACGTCAGTACGAATAAAGTACTGAGTATGTAAGGCACATAACAACATAAGAGCAGACATCAATGTAATAAAGGAATAAAAAACTTAACCTTGTCTCTATATTGCCACTGTGGCCCATGATATGAATTACTATTGTATATACGTGCATATAGTGCCATCTTCATATAATATATATATATACGTGCTTATAGCACCGTCAAGCCTCTGTGGGCATCATTATCATAATATCCCCTTGATCAGGGGTACGTCTATAGCGCCATCGTATCATATATATATATATATATATATATATATGTGTGTGTGTGTGTGTGTGTGTGTGTGTGTGTGTGTGTGTGTATGTGTGTGTGTGTGTGTGTGTTTGTGTGTGTGTACAAAAGCCATGACGGAACATCATGAACTTATAGGAGTGACGTAAGGTCATTGCACCACCGATTAACGTTATGGGACTAAAATAATCAACATAACTTTATCACGAGTCAATGAATCAATACAATAGGGATCAGGAAGAAAATATTATGAATATAATAAACATAGGCTTTCTACAGTTACTAAGACTAGAGTCGATGAGTATCATTCGTTCATTTACTTTTTGTTCATTGGAACCATGCCAAAAGAAAGAAAGAAAGTACCTTTACATACCGTTGTTTATGACTTAAAAATTCAACGTATATATTCCCTAAAAATTAAATATACATTAGGATAGTGAACCTTGTAATCAATGCCATAGAAGGACTTACAACCATGTTTCTAAACTAGTAGGTTACTTATAGAAAATCGGGCAGCATTTCCCCTATAACATGTTATTTCGTCAAATTACGAACAACAACAATACTAACCAGGCAATATCCATAACAACACGGTTCAGACACATTTATCAATAATAAATATACAATATTGCAAATTTTCGTCAAACTTATTTCCTTCGATTTGCTTGATCCCGGAATCTTCCGAAACTATCCATACATGATATTTATCATTAATCATACTTGATAATGGTCATGTCCTTTTGTTCCAAGGTTGTCCTTCCCGGTTATGACTTATAAGATCATAATTTATCCTTTACTTAAACAATATACTTAATAATGCTTCATTCCTCATAATCCAAAGTTGTTTTACCTAGCCATAGCTCGACATACTTACATTCAAATTTGGCAAGTGCTTCTCCAAAAGTACGGGGTGTAACATTAAATATGATAACATAACCAACATATCAACAGACATATGCATATAATTTCCACTCTTACATACATCTACAATAACTACATTAGTAATCTAACAAATATTTATGACATATCAAGTCCTAGGTGTTACATGGTCATGGTTCCTTCCAACTTATAATACCATCTCTATGACCAACACATAACAAAGCCTAACAACAACAACTACAGCTTAACCAAGTCATTTCGTCATGTTTTCCAGCCATACAAGGTTATATATACTGTTGTGGCCCATTTTTACGCAGGTGCATAAAAGCTACTAAGAGGTTGTTGGTGCTCTAAATGGACTTTAGTATTTTTAGAGTTGCCACCTAATTTATTTAAGGGAAATTACGAAAACCGGGCTAAAAAGATTTATCCAACAAGAGAAAAATCCTTTTTAGACCAGAGTTCGAGGTAAGGGTTCTGGTGATCCCCTAGGGAAGGTTCTAAGCATCCTATTATTAAGGATCCGTAGAATACGGTTGACCTACGAGCTTCAATATATTATTAATGTAATTATTTTCTTAAGGGTGTTTACTTTATCACAAAATGTCATACTTATCATAAATTTAAAATTTCAGCAAAACGTCCCCTTGGGCAAGGGATTTCTTTGTTTCAAAAATCCGTATAAGTGGTAAACTCACTTTATTTCCGGACCAAGACACACTCGGTGTTTCTCCCAAGTAGAGTCACTATTATTTTGATCCTAATGAGATGAGTTTAGTTCTTATAGGTTTAAATTTACGTATATATAAGAAAGTATGGATTCTATCTCCCATTTTTATAATATTAGTCTACAATTGGAAATTGAAGGTTTTATTAAGTCCATTTTGGTTTATTGAAGCTCATAATCAACCACATTCCAACTTTCCAAAGCCGTCCTACTCTTGAACCAGCCCAAGTATGTCTCTCCTTGTTTTATCCCTCAAGTTTGGGCTTTAGGCCCAAAAATACTTTGTTTACTTATCTAAAAATTGTCCAAGTTAAAGCAATGTGTCCATTTTCTGATTCTAAAAACTGGGCGTTTCAAGTCTACTCATTTTCTCAAAATTCAGTCTAAGTTGTAATCCGAAAACAGTCCTTGAATTCACCTTTCCGATTCAGTCCAGTTTATAGCAAAAAATCATACAGTCTTATTTTTACTTTTAACGAAACCTTTTGTGGGCTTAGGGCCCAATGCTCACTTCCGTTTTGATCCATTCTATTCAAGAATTATGCAAAGGGGAGGAAGGCCTAAATTCATCACTTAGCTCATTTGAAATTGTTTGTTCTACACTGAGTTATTAAACCAGTTTAAAAAAATACAATTTGATGCCAATTTCATGCAAGGTGTATACTTAGCCGAGTTTAGAAAGTAGTTTAGGCGACATTCCTAATAATACTAAGTATTTTCCTAAGCTCTAACATCCATAAGGTTTCAATATTCACCTATGTTTGTGACGAATACATTTACATCCCATAAAAGCTAAATAAAAGAGAAATGTTATGCTGGCGGGCCTACGTAAACCCACTAGTTGCCTATTTTCACCCATAGGTAGGCCTTCAATATATATATTAGCTTCCCTTTCAGTTTCTCTTTGCGGACTTGATAAAGAAGTAGGTAGGGCCTCAGGCCCAACATGTTAATGTAGTGAAATGTGGCCCAAGTGGCCCGTATGATTTTTACATGAGACACAAAAGGAAAAAAGGAAGATAAGGATTAAAGGGTATCGACAATCACTTGAGTAATATGTACTAAGCATATACATGTATTAATCATCAAAGAAAATATGCATATTAATATACCCCCACGACTAATATATGCAAAAGAGAACTGTCCAGCCCAAGTTGTAACATAAGGAAGGATTTTAAAAAGCTAACAGGGCCCATTGTAAAAAAGATATCAAAAGAAGAAAGGCCTAAACAAAGACCAAACTCACAACACATATAAAGGAAAGTCCAAAGAAAGAAAACACATAAGAACCAAGCCCAACTTAAATCCCTATGATGCACAAACATTAATTCTGAATTTCAGCAACTGATATACCTCATATATACTTCAATATACAAATTCCTATATACTAAAAGTGTATAGGAACTGTATACATCAGGTATATTTGGGTATATCTCTTGTATATTTAAGAACAAATCAACACTCAGACTCAGGCAGGGACACGTTTCAATTTATTTGGCATGTCATGACATTATCTTAAGATATACAAGATGAATTCCACAAGAGAGGGCACAATACTCAGAAAACACAAACCAGATGTGCATAAAAGGGATTCACATTTAATCATGTTATATATTAGATGCTCAGAAACAGAAAAACCACCAAGGGAAGGGAGAGAGATACAACATGACATGAATAAAAAAGCCAGAGTCATAGGTTTTAGACAGAACTGGTTAAATTTAAGTATTTATGTATAGAGCAAGTTCTTAAATCTTTTTCTGATACTTAAGCATACACACCAAGTGATCTTTTCTCATATGGTTGCAAGAAGAACTGAGCATACATGGTTTCATAAGAGAATGCTAACTACTAACATTTTAAGGCTAACACAAATACTCCCAGAGGATATACATTTAACAGGGTCATATGACACTTTCAAAAGGCAAACATTACATGTGTAAGTGAGTAAAAGAGGTTCAAATTCTGCAGAAAATACCTATTTTAACATGCAGATGGAATTTTGTCATCAATTAATCAATAATGAACCTTAAAATGCCTACCGAATTTAGTTAGAGATACCTTATGAGTGCAATACACTAGGTTTGAACTTGCAGTCAATTTTATTCTCATTAAATACCTTTTGAAAACCATTTAAAACTAAATAAGACCATATGGGTTTATGCTAGTATTGATAGTTGTGTGACATCCAAATATGAGCCAAGTAGAGTTGTAATGAAGTCATGTTGTCATGACCCAAATAGCCGCGAGTGGCACCCACACTGATTCTCCTAGTGGGCGAATCAATTCCCTTAACCAATCATCATCTAATTAATCGATTTTAACACATTCAAGGATATAATGATAATAAAAATCTCCAAATGATCTAGTCATGCCATAAATAAATAAATAAATAAACTATGAAAATCCTACTATTACAACCCCAAAGATTTGAAAGTCATCGTACAAGGACTCTAAAAGCAACTGTATAAAGAATGAACAACTGTCTATAAATGTAAATAATATCTGGATTGAAAATAGACATCATCAAGGAGAGATCTTCAGGTGGCATGGCAAGGATAGAAGCTAACCCTCAGATCTGAACGGGAAATAGCCTCAAGCTAGATGTGAGGTCTGAAGATACCTCTGGCACACAATCTGCACTGAAATAAAAAGTGCAGCAAAGTAGTATCAGTATAAACACTATGTACTAGTAGATATCATAGGCCGACTAAGATTAGTATCATGCATAAAATAAAAAAAATCAATAGAATAGACAGATAGGTAAAATAGCACATAACCATATGAAACTATCAACAAGAATCATCCAACACCGAAATAGATAATCCCACACAAATAGTAATCAATAAAAGTAACTCAACCCGTGTCATTACCAACATAACCACAACTCACGAATTATCTCAATTGTGTCACATATCCGTACACACATGCAAAATGGTAATGTTTGCCCAGATAACCATAACATGCAGAGAATTCATGGTTTCTATGTACCACTCGCACCGAAACTGACCTCGTATCATGAGCCCATAACTAGGCCACATCCTCACCCCCTGTCAAATGTGTTTTTCGTATTTATATTGTCTTTCTCATCACAATGTATTTCCATTACACATTCAATTGGGAATGTGAACAATCAATGCATCAATATCAAATAACTTAAGTCACCATGCCATAAGTCATATCAAGACTCGGGAATCAATTCATCAAAAGCATGAACAAGGGATTACTCCAAGTCAACAAGAAGAGTATTCATTAACTCCTTCTTTATGATATCATAACAGTTAATCACATAATCAATTAACCAATATCAAATAAAGGAATTTCCAAACACACCTTATGTCTGAAGCCCTAATCATGCTTCTCCTATCAATTTCGTAACATATACAATCAACTAATCAAAGTCTAACTCAAGTAGACTATAACCTACCTCAAAGTAGAACTGGGACAATGCAATCACTCTACAATAGCTGTCCTCTTTCTTAAAGCTTCCGAACGTTCAAAGTCTAGACATCATAATTGTCACGACCCAACCAGAGGGCTATGACGGGCACCCGGAGCTAACCTACCTAGCACCACTGAACATACATCTCATACTTATTTCTAGGTGGGCCACAAAGCTAGCTTATAGGTGTCATAATCTGTAAGGGCATATATCACAAGGTAATGACACATCGCTATATAATTGTCAATAACTATGCCCATAAACATAAGCCAACAAGGCTGCCAAAATATAATACAACAATATAAACTGATAAGGTTATGAAACTTCTAACTATACACACATGTCTACGAGCCTCTATATAGTGTACTCGAAATTATAAGGACGGGACGGGCAGGACTCCGCCATGCCCAAGTATATACATAGATGAGTAATACCAAAAAACTACAGCTCTGAAGCAAATGGTGTGCTCTTGAGACTCCGCTGGTGAAGGTCCTAAGGGTCTGGTCCATCTCCCTATTTTCCTGCAAGCATAGCAAGCTCTGGGGCCTGGAGGCCGATGCATGGAAGACGAAGAACTAGACGGACCACCACGGTTAGCTAGACGAGAGTAGGAACAACCATGGGACCGTCCAGCTCCATAACCACTGGGTCTAGAAAGATCACCTGACGATAATGCTGACTCAACAGGGCAGGTGGGGGCTGAATGATAAGGCCTTGATGACTGTCCCCCGCCTCTGTAGCCAGAACCACTATAACCACCAAGATGACCCGGCCTCTTCTCACTAGACTCTATTAAATATCGAGTCATGGCGGACACGACACTCACAGCATGATCAACAACTGCCTTGAATGAAGATCCCCAAGGCCACTAACTGGAGACAAGCAACATGGAGTGAATAGACAAGTCCACACATAAACCTACGAATCCTCTCCTGCTCTGTAAGAATCAATTGAGTAGCATACCTAGCTGGAAACAGAACTCTAGCCACATACTTGGACACGGTCATACCTCGCTATCGCAAATGGAGGAACTCATCTCCATGCTCATCCCTCAAAGTACATGGCATGTACTTCTCCAAGAAATCCTGGTGGAATTGGGTCCAAGTAAGTGGAGGTGCACCCATAGGTCTGCTATCAATAAAAGTCCTCCACCAAGTCTTCGCGTCACCGCGAAACTGAAATGATACATAGTCTACCCTATGAGACTCCACAATGCACATCTTATAAAGACACTCATGCATTTTCATAATAAACTCATAAGCATCCTCAGTACGCAAGCCAAAGAACTTGGGCGACTCCATCTTCAAGAAACTCCCAACCAGCTCCTGATCCTCAATGGTCAAAGGCTGAACTGCCACGGGTCTGGGAGTACCCTCAAGGGCTGGAAAACCACCTAAATATAGGGCCATAGCAGCAGCAGGATGCGTCCCCATAGTCTGGCCCTGCTCGAGAGTCCATACCCCCACTAGAGTCTGGGAACCACCTGGAGTAGTGGCACCCCCTACGGCATGCTGGTCGTCAAGATGAAGAACTTCACGGGCCATGATATCCTGGAATGCCTGATCAGACATAGTATCGGGGTGAGTCAGGTCTTGCCCTTCACCTCCCCTAGCTGATTGTGCTCCCTCGGGCTGATGCTCTGGAGAAGCTGAATGTGCTCGCCTCTGTCCAGCCACTGGGCCCCCACCCCAAGCCGGTGCAGCTCCATGGTCTCTAGCATGATCGCGACCTATCGCCTGCACTCGTCCTCTAATGCCTTCCCTAGCAGCAAGCTCAGGCACCTCATCCCTCGTGATGGTAGCTCATGTCCTCGCTATCTGTGAGAGAATAGAAGTGGATCAGATACCAATTCGACAAAGCCAGATACCAATTTGAATAAAGTAGCAGGGAGGAGTGAAAGAAGGTGAAATTTCTTAAACGTCCCATAGCCCTTCGAAGATAAGTACGGAGCTCATCGTATCGATCTGCAAGACTCTACTAGACATGCTCTTTTACTCATAGACCGAGTAACCTAGTGTAGACACGTAATTTTTGACCCTCCCCGAGTGTTTCACCTTATTGTGTCTAAATATTTCTTTTAATTTTAATTTTGATGTGGCGATTTTATTCTATCTTTATTTAGTAGGTTTATTCTGCGAAAATCAAAAAGAAAAAATATTACTATTTTTAGAGTATAAGTTTTGTGATCAAAAGAATGAAAATTACAAAAAAAAAAAAATAGGATTTAATTTTGTTTAGCTAGTCATTTTCTTGTAAATAGTATATTTTTCTCTATCTACGAGTAGTTATTAAGTATTTCTTATTTTTGCATTTAAATAAAAAGATAAATAAAAAAAGATGACAAAAAGGGAGAAAAGTGGCAAATGGGATTATACCACCTCACCACAAAATGACAAAGTTTCATAACAAATCTTATCACAAAAGGGGGAGAGGGTCACGTTTTTTTGGACAAATATTATTGTTGGGGGTGGAACCCACACAATTAAAAAAAAAGGAAAAAGAAAAGAAAGGAAAAACGGGGATAGGCACAGATGTAGAGAAAGAGAAACGGATAGATCCCAAAGATAAGAAAAAACATCATCTTCTTCATTCTGTTTTTTTACTACTCACCGGAAACACCACTACACCCACCACTTCCACCGTGACCCATTGTCCCACCATCCCTTTCCACCGTCTCCACCAAAACCCGTTACTACTCCTATTCACGCCACTATCCATACACCTACAAAACCCCATCGATAATCATCAGAAAAATCACAAAAAACAGCCACAAACTCATAGAAAACTCTATTACAACACCACATTCAACCTTAGTGTTCTATTGAAATAGCTTTTGACGGAAGTCTTGTTTCTATATCGAAGCCTTCTTATCGTCAGTTGGGTTTTCCGTCGAGGTCTCTGCTTGAGATTTAAGATCAGGTCGGTGGTTTTGTTAGAGGTACAAAGGCGTGAATTTTTCCTTGTTTCAACGAGATTCTCGATTTGAAGTGGATTTCGTTGCTTTAAGGTCCATCTCTTATCTTGATCTATCATTGTTATTTTGGTATAATTGTTTTATCCATTCTTTATATGATTATCTTAATCTTGGATGATGGAAATGGTTTGATTTTAGACTAATTATTGAAATCTCGAAATAGAAGAATGGATTAATAAGATTGTGATTAGCAAAGAGTTCATTGTTAAATTTGCAGGGAGGGGTTGATTTCGAATTGAATGAACTTGGTTTTATGCATTGAGATAGATTAGGGTACAATTTTTTTTAAAAGTTTATTATTTCATTCGTTTGGGGGTAGGCAAATACATAGGTCCGTTTGATTACTTGCTTGCTTTGAATTGCTTGTTTTTGTTTTGATTTTCAAAGTTATGTATTCATTCCCGGGTGGGATGTCCCGGAAGAAATTAATGTACAAATGGAGGCCGTTCCCGGAGAAGACCCCAGGATGTCGGGGATAGCTTAGAATAGGATAGCATAGGATAGTATAGGTTTATTTTATCGCAGTTTTCTTTTATTTTGGGTTATAATAATTTGGACATTATATTTGAGTTTTCTCGTCTGTGCGCTTATTTGTTTTATGTGGGTTTATGTGATTTAGTTTCTACTTAAGCCGATACGAGTTAATTAAAGCGACCGTGCTAAAACCACGGGACTCGAGGGATGCCTCACACCTTCCCCTCGATCAACAGAATTCCTTAACCGGAATCTCTATCGCTAATCAGTTTTAGAGTCAAACATGTTTTGAAAGGAATATTGATTTTACGGTGACTTGGTACACCAAAACTCGATACCAGGTGGCGACTCTTTTTCTCAAAATAAAATCCCTTTTTGAAACACAATTTTCGTCACTTTCGATTTGAAAATCCTTTTGAACTTAACATAATAAATCATTATTTTGTGGAAAAAAGGGGGGTGACAGCTCTGGCGACTCTGCTGGGGACTTTTAGAATTCAAGCTTGTCAAAAATGACTTGTATTGGCTTAGTTAGAAAATCTTGGGTAAATGTTTCGTTTGGTTAATCATTTTTGCTTTATTTGCTATTTTCCTGAGTTTATTTGTTTATCGCATTTTCATTGTCTGTTACCGCTTTATATCTGGCATCATTTGCATAACCCCCCAATTCTTTCTGTAACAAGTTTCGGAGTACGTTGTAAGCGTACACAACCTTTTCGAGAGTCATCCAAATTTTTAGGGAGGGGGCATTTCAAGCATGGAGTAGGCGGAAAACAAAGCAGTCGCTATCGACCACGTGCCTCCTCGAACAACCTTGTTAGCGAGCCCCAACCTAGGTCAGCCTTTAGGACACTATTATTTGGACCTAGCAGGACTCGATCCTTGATATCGTGTTCCTTTGTAGGAGAATTGTCCCAAAGTAATGTCAAAACTGGGCTCGCAGCCCAAAAAGGCATGAATCAACACTATGTGCTATTTGTTGCATTTTGAGGGTAAAAATGTCATTTGGCGGACTGATTTGGGGAGGAGTGTTTGAAAAGAAAATGAGAATATTAGAGAGTGTTAGTAGGTGTTGAAAAGGATTTGTAGCTTTAGGAGTCTTAGTGTCTTCTTTTTTTTAAAAAAAAAAAATCCCCTTCTTTCAAAAAAAAAAAAAAAAAAACAAACAAAACAAAAAGTGAGATTTTATTATTTCTATACATTTTGTTCAAATAAAATTCCAAAAGATTTTACTTTCGTTATTTTCTTTAATAAAAATGTGTTTAGTTTAGTTTACTCTCTTTAGTACATGTCTTGGTCAAAAACCCAAAAAGATTTTTATTTTGTTTTATTCCATGTCTTTGAAAAAAGAGAAAAATAGAAATACTTGTTTTTCGAGTCAGGGGTCAATTTTTTGATGTCCTTAGCAGTCTAATCGGCACGAACTACACACACCTGATTCCCGTCCCTCGGGGCGACGATACGTAGGCAGCCCTCCTCGGGTTCGGTGATCTTTATATATATATATATATATATATATATATATAAAGAGTTTTTGATCCTTATTAAAAATAAAAATAAAAAGAGAGAGAGAGTCATCTTCATCTTCATTCAAAAATTCAAAAAAAAAAAAAAAGGGAGTTTTAGTTTTTATTCAAGAAATGCAAAAAAAAAAAAAACGCATAAAAAGATTTTTTCTTTCGATAGTTGAGTTCCCTTTGGTCGAAATTTTAAACTTAGAAAATCAAAAATATTTTCTTTTACTTGTCGATTTAGGATTTATTTGTTAGGAAATTCAAAAATTCAAAAATATTTCTTGAGTCTCGTTTGTTTCGAAATTCAAAAAGAAAAATTGTTGGTTGCACTATGTCCTATCTTCCCGAACTACGCAAAGATCTGATTCATGTTTAGCATCATACGTAGGCATCCCAAGTCGGGTTCGATTAAATTATTTAAAAAAATATGCAAAAAAAAGTTGTGAAAGAGCGGAGCCCAAAAGAAAAAAAAGAAAGAGACGAAGGCCAAATCAAGCGGGAATTGGGATGATGCCAAAATGACATTGTTACCCTTAGAATTGATAATTGTAAATATGCGCATAAAATGTCCTAACCCACTTGTCTTTCATTCATGATGTTTTAGAAGATGGTCGGTTGTGGTTTTAAAGCTGGCAACTCATCCATACAATACAAGGTCGAAAACCAAAAAATGAATGGCAACCAACGAGGACACTGGTTTGGTTGATGCAGGTGCTCAACCACAGTTGGTTGACCAAAACTCGGGGTTAGTTGAAGAAGTAAGAATTATAAAACAACACATGACAAATATGTATCGAGCTTGGACAACTAGTCTGGCACTACCTCCACCGCCTCCTGGCTTCCCAAACATTTCCCCTACTATGCCAACCTCAATCCAAGTTCCGCGTACTGTGTCAGGTGATCCTTCTAACAGTGAGCCCATGTTCAAATCCCCGGATACTCAGCCTTATACTTCAGAACCTACTTTCAAAGTCTCGGATCCGTGCCCTCACTTTGAGCCTTCTATTAATATTGGAAATCTTACTAGTACCGTGGAAGACGAGAAAATGACCAGGAAATTGAAAAGCTTGGGGCGATCCATAACAAAATTGCAAGATGGTCATAATAGTGTTTCACACAAAGACTTGTGCATGTTTCCTAATGTTCACTTGCCCCCCGGTTTTAAGACTCCATAGTTTGACAAGTTTGATGGGCATGGCGATCCTGTAGCCCACTTGAAGAGGTATTGAAATCAATTGAGAGGAGCTGGAGGTAAGGATGAAATGCTTATAGCCTACTTTAGCGAGAGCTTAACATGAATAGCTTCGGATTGGTTCACCGATCAACATATCATTAAATGGCATACTTGGGAAGACATGGCTCAAAAGTTTGTGTGACAATTTCAGTATGATATAGACATTGCTCCAGATAAAATGTCCCTGACCAAGGTGCGAAAGAAATCTATTGAATGTTTCAGGGAATTCACCATTAGGTGGAGAGAGCATTCTCACGACCCAACCCCGTAGGCCGTGACTAGTGTCCGTACTGGACACCCAAACGTACCCGATACCCCAAACCAGCATATTATCAAAATATATTAATATAAAGGTTAGTTGGCGCTACTAAATATCACAGATGAACAGATTTTGCACGTAGAGGCCGATAAGGCCATCACCGATCATAACAACCCAAAACATATACAGAACCCACACAAGTATGTCTACAGACCTCTACAGAACATAACAGAATCATAAGACGGGACAGGGCCCCGTCGTACCCCTGAATAGCGTACATATATACAATAGTAGAGGACTGTACCAAAATATAGGCTCCGGATAAAGGAGCGCTCCAAAATAGCAGAATAAAGTCCTAAGCGGGCGGATCAGCAAACCTGTCGTCTGTACCTGCGCGGCATGAAAACGCAGCCCCCGACGGAAGGGGGTCAGTACGAAATATGTAGTGAGTATGTAAAGCACGGAACGTAGTAAACAAAGTCATAATCGAAGCAGAAGATACAGAAAATGAACTGAATATCCAGATTAGCAAAATGCTGATCATATAGCATAAATAATATTCGCTGGAAACATATGTCGTACCTGGTCCCATTACGGAACAAGATCATAACCGAAACAGAACTTACAGAGAAGTGAGTGTAACACCCGAAGTATCAAATGCATATTTTCGAAACATGAGGAGTGTGTACAGAAACATATACCATATCATATCCGACCCCTGCCAAGGGACTCGGCAAACAGAACGTGGCCACCCCCCGACGCTGGTGCCACCACACATAAGGAGCAGAATAGGGGATAACCCCGTAACATAACATATCATATCAGATGGCCATATCAGATCATATCATATCAGAATGTGTGTACATGGCACAGCATACTCCACAACCCATGTACATGTATACCTGCCCCCTCACATCGAGGCGCGGCGAACAATGCAGTGAAATACGCTTGACAACATATCCTGGCCCGGGCTCAGTGTGGGAAACATTGAGGCATCCACGAATGGAGTAGTGAGAAACTAAATGCAATAAAAATATCATATATATTTCCAGAGACTCAATGAAGCATATCGAATGACAGATTAAATCAATGAAATTGAACGGAGTCATTGTAAGTGAAATTCGAATGTCAAAATGGGTTACGGAAGCATAATCTTTCTGAGATCGTTCCCAAGTTTCAAAACAATTCATAAGGTTTAATGAAATATTAAAACAATTTTTATTTAGTAGTTAAAAGAGTAGTTAGAATATTTCTAAAAAAAATGCTCGAAGACAAGTCATAAACACAAAAGGGTAAAATCGAAAATAGTGGGCCCACCTCGGGACAAACGAAGCGGTGGGCTCAAATTACGTATTTTAAGCTTATAAAGTCACCTACGGCGGTTCTGGGGACATTCCATAATTTTCTAGACAATTTGCGGAAGTTTGCACAATTCTTTCAATAAAGCATACTTATAGGGTTCAATTCCATTGAATGAAAAAGGGGTATTTTCAAATGCAGATTCCGATGAGCAGAATACTTTCCGAGGCTCAAATCCGATCCTAGTACACCTAGGACATGCCAAAAGAAGGATCGGGATAGCTTTACATACCTTATATGCTCTTTACGCCTTTCCAAATTCTATTCCCGTTTCGCCCAAAATCTATAAATGGTCACATTTACCAAATGTTAGCCATAAGACTTTAGGACTTAAATCTTGAATCAACACTTTTCTACAGAAATTTGGGCAGCATTTCCCCTATACATATAGCATCCCCGAGAATTCAACTCGGCCAAAACAATCAACAACAACCCACTCCCACCTGAGCACGCTTAACCCAAAAACTTTACTGAAATTCGGTGTCTTAATGCTGATATTTTCGCGTCCGCTCCCTCACATGACCTTTATTACATGTTCTTGGAGCAGGTCGAAGTCTTACAGTTCCCAAAACATTTTCGTAACACGTCCCTTCTTTTGTAATTACCGTTTTACCCTTTGGTTCCCGATGTTCACCTTCCGCCTGTGTGTATGACCACCTCCCGTCTTGGGCTTCCAGATTCCCGATGGTAGCGACCTTACCTTTGTTGCCACACCCAAATCCATAACCTTTCTGAACCAACGCATTTCACTTATTACCTATTCACAGTATTTCTTTCCCAAACTTCTTCCTGTGGGGCGTACCCGTTCTGGCAGAACCTTCTTTACTGTTCCTATTATTCAAAACCTGTATGCGGCCAATGTCATCAAGGCCTCACAGAACGTACGACTATATGGCACATCCCTGCCATCCAATACTTCCAGTTCAGGTAACAGAACAATTACGTCGGGACTTACCTTTATAAGCTTCCGCAGCCTTACTCGTTTTCTTTCGTCATACATATAGCTCATATAGGGAAATCTTATTCCTTATGACTTGGCTCTATCGCACGATCTAAGACATAAGAAGGTCAATATTTCCTAGATGCCCCGCAGCCTCCTGCTTATAAGTGTGGCCGGCTTCACACCGATAAACAGGACTCTACCGGACACGACTTTGCAGACAACCCTTAGACCGACCTGCTCTGATACCACTTTGTCACACCCCGACTTTACTAGGGTGTGATGGGCACCCGACCCCATATTTGGAGTCGAGTGAACCCGCTGACTCTTGTTACATATAGAAACTCTTGAATCAATTAAGAAAGAAATACATAGTAAGCTCTCCCATACATTTTTTTTTATAAGTAAAATCTGACATCATATAAGACTCGTGACATGAAACATAATAACATATCGGCTGCTGGAGCCGCTTACAGACTGACAACCCAATACCTACGATTCTGTCTGCAAAGTCGCTAACAACAAACAAACATCATGGCTCAGATACTCTGACTCGGCAGCACTCCAGAACAAGTGGAGCCTGCCAACCCCGCTGGAACATCTTCTATGATAGCTGTGGCTCATATGGTGTACCTGCGCGGCATGAACGCAGCCCCCGAAGAAGAGGGGTCAGTACGAGTAATGTACTGAGTATGTAAGGCATGAATAGTGACATAATAAGGGAATATACAGTATGAATAATAACGGAATAGACATATGGAGCTTATCTTGGGACAGAAGTAACCTGTACATATGAATGCCTTGCAGGCAGATGGCATGCATGCTTAGTCCCTTTTTCAGAAAAATAGTACTTCTTATTTACATGTACAGAAACAGAATATTTCAGAAAACGGTGTCCTCTATTTACATTCACAGACGCCGAGTACATCGGCTCTCCCAACCCCCTCCCTAACAGTGTCCCAACATATTATATATATATATCACATATACAGACGCCGTATCCAGCTCTCCCATATCCCGCGTCCGGGACGAAATCCAGCTGAATCAGGTGGTGGTATAACAGTGGCCCTTCCCCTTTCCCCATACACATATACATATTCATATTCACATTCATATACATATGTCATACAATTGGCATGCATGAGAGCCCAAAGAAAGTCATGTGTCCATCGGAGTGACGTAAGGTCGGTGACCTCCAATTACATTATGGAATAATCATGGTCACTTTGTCTCACCTTGAAGGAACGAGTATTTTAAGGCGAGACTACCAACGGAAAATAGCCTTAAGAGAGAGCATAGAATGAAATCATGGACATTATAACCACCAATTCATATGTTTTGAAGTCTTTTAGAAACTAGTGTCATAGCTAAGGAATAGAATTGAGGTTCAAGAACTAGTATAACACTTTCACATTCACATTAGATTCTTAGCTCAAGACTCTTAGTCATGGGATCGTTCTTGTCGTACTTATCATAGGCATATTCTCGTTCTTAACATCATCATTATCATTATCATCATAGGAGTATCCTCGTTAGCATAGTTACAGTACTTGTCATTCGGTGAACGAAATAAGGATCAAAAGTTTTCTTTGGATTCTGCTTCAAAATGGATCAAACGGAACAATAAGGAAAATCCGGGGACAATGGGCCCACCTCGGGTCAAATGAGGCGGCGTACCAAATTTATGTATATTACACTTCATGACATCACTTGTGAGGGTTTTAGGGTAGTCGGATCTCATTGGTGCAATTTATAGCTGTTTAGGTAGTTTCCCGACATTTGGTAACATTTTGAATTCAATCTTACTGAATGAAAAAGGGCCAAACTCAATTTTGGATTTCTAAGGATAGGATCGTCCCCGAGGCCCGTATCCAATCCTATTACATCTAAGACATGCCAAAGAAAGAAGAGTAAAGCCTTACATACCTTTTCTGCTTCTTATGCGACTCCAAATTCACGTTCCAAATCCGCCAAAATCTACAAATTGGTCATGTTTACCAAAACTTAATTAAGACATTTAGAAGTTGATTCTTTAAAGTAACACTTTGTCTGCCGAAATTTCGGCAGCATTTCCCTTGTAAATACACCGTCCCCGAGAATACGGCTCGGCCCAAACCAACAACAAACCTGAGAATTCAACTCGGCCAACAATACTAGCAGTTATTCCAGCAACACTTCTATATTCAATTCAATTCAATTCAATTCAATTCACATAATGTTCCAACAACTTAATCTACATACTTCTTCGTCCGAACCTTGAACTTCAATCACAACCATACATTTCATTGTTATTCATATACGTTAACTTCAACAACACCCTTCGTTTTACACCACATAAGCCATAACGACAACAACTAAAATGTCAAATAACATCAATTTACCATAACTTACCAAATCCTATACCATTCGGCCACAATAACAATACATAGAATTTCATGAATTTCCATTCTTTTCTATACATTACAACAACAACCAATACACCACATAAATTTAATTCATTCTTCCCTATACAACACCTCATACATACGGCCAACACCATGCATCTACAACTACAACTTCAACATGCATGATTTCATACTTTTCTTTCATTCATTCATTATGGGATTCACAACATAACAATCAAACTACTAAATAAAATCATTTCATCTTATCTACACCACACCACATATATTCGGCCACAACACTTCATTCATATTCCATAAGTTTCATCCAATTTCACATACTACAACATGCATGAATTCTTCATAACACATGTAAAAGGAGATTAAACCTTACCTTCATTCTTCAACTTCCCCACTTGGTTAACATTCATGACTTGTCCATATAAATGTCTTGCTTGCTCCAACAACCACTCCATGTTGTTAAGGGCCTTCCACTTAGTAGAAAAACTAGGAGAAAATAATTTTCCTTGGTCAATTTCCCGTGGCTCAATTTTGAGAGCCATGGCCGAACCTCTTTGCTCTCCTCTCTCTTTTTTTTTTTTTTTTTTTGTTCTTGTTTTCTTGTCTTGAATTAGAGGATGAACATATATATATATATATATATATATATATATATATATATATATACCTCCAAGCATGTGAGGGGCACATGCCCCTCTCTAGAGATTTCTTGATTTTTCCAACTTTTCTTGAAATTAAAGAAAGAAGACCAATGTCTTCTTAAGCAAGCTTTGGTCCTAATTTTTTATTTTTATGATTTACAATTAGCCCCCACTTAATATTAAATAACCACATGCCTCCCTTTCTTTCTTTGCCTAGAGTTTTCCTCCATTTTCTTGAAATTTTCTTAAATAAAAAGATGACCACTTAGCTTATCTCATAAGCTTTATCCATATGTCTTATTTTTATTTTGTCCACCATTTACTTATGTATATACACTTAAGCCCCTCGACTTTCCTCAATATTACCTTTTACCATTTTGCAATTTCTCCTTTTTGCCCTTAACTTTTCTCAATATTTCCGTCCAATAATATTCATAACCAACTTGTATACAGAAATAAGTTTTGAAAATGGTCTCGCCCTTAACTTTCCACGACGACCTTGAAGTATCCAAACGTACGAAATACGGGTTATAACATCCTCCCCCCCTTTAGAACATTCGTCCTCAAATGTTCAATCAACCTATGGGGTCTTGTAGCACTCCGGGGGTGCCCTTTTTCTTCGAGTCCATTCCATATCTGTTATCCTACTTTCCTTACTATCCAACTCCTGGATCCTTACATGAGTCCTCATTCCATGTCATGGGTTTCTTTTATAACTACTCTTTCCATTATGCCCGTTCCTTATCCTTTACCTTATTTTTCCTTATAATCGAATTCCTTGACTTCTCATGAGTCACTGCTCCATGTCATAGGTTTTTCTAACTCACTATGTCACCTCATTATCCTTGTTCTTTTCGGGTCCTTCCTTTTCTATTATTGTCTCGTCACCGTACCTTAACGGAAGCCATGTCTTAGTACACAATCCTTACTTATCGATTCAATGTAGCCGTAGGCTATTTCTTTATCCTCCGGTCTATCTCTTAGTATACTTTATTTCGCTTCTACTCTTCTCCCAAGTATTCTTGCGACACGCCGACACATTTTAAACTCTGGTTCCAAGCTAATAGATTTCCTTTTCTGACACTTGACAGTGTTGCAATTCCTTTTTAGGTCTAATATAATATGGCCTCCCCCCGTTTAGGGGGCTCCTTATATACTAACCGTCTTCGAGTACCTTCCTTTTCTTGCTATTTCTTCATATGAGTTCTAAAGCTCGTGAACTATTCCTTTGTTTAATTAATGCCTTCCTTGTCATAGTGCCGGTTACTGGAACTCTAAGATTCACCTATACAATCATTTTGGAATATCCTACATCTTCGTATATATATATATATATATATATATATATATATATATATATATATATATAATTACTATCAGCTATCCCACAAAGTACGTCCAAATGCTGTTCAAGCCTATCCCAATTCTAGGGCTGTGATGCACTCCCTGTCTCTTTACCGAGCTAATCCACCTCGTCTTACGCGTCCTCTTAAGGTTTCCAGCCATCCCATATACTCTAGTTTTCCTTAGGCTACGCTAATCTCCCATTTGTCCCTTATGTCCGAATATGCAGAATTTCTTGTAAACTTCCCAGGGGGTCACCCATCATGGAATTGCTCCCACCTGAACACGCTTAACCCAAAAACTTTACTGAAATTCGGTGTCTTAATGATGATATTTTCGCGTCCGCTCCCTCACATGACCTTTATTACATGTTCTTGGAGCAAGTCGAAGTCTTACAGTTCCCAAAACATTTTCGTAACACGTCCCTTCTTTTGTAATTACTGTTTTACCCTTTGGTTCCCGATGTTCACCTTCCGCCTGTGTGTATGACCACCTCCCGTCTTGGGCTTCCAGATTCCCGATGGTAGCGACCTTACCTTTGTTGCCACACCCAAATCCATAACCTTTCTGAACCAACGCATTTCACTTAATACCTATTCACAGTATTTCTTTCCCAAACTTCTTCCTGTGGGGCGTACCCGTTCTGGCAGAACCTTCTTTACTGTTCCTATTATTCAAAACTTGTATGCGGCCAATGTCATCAAGGCCTCACAGAACGTACGAATATATGGCACATCCCCGCCATCCAATACTTCCAGTTCAGGTAACAGAACAATTACGTCGGGACTTACCTTTATATGCTTCCGCAGCCTTACTCGTTTTCTTTCGTCATACATATAGCTCATATAGGGAAATCTTATTCCTTATGACTTGGCTCTATCGCACGATCTAAGACAGAAAGAAGGTCAATATTTCCTAGATGCCCCGCAGCCTCCTGCTTATAAGTGTGGCCGACTTCACACCGATAAACAGGACTCTACCGGACACGACTTTGCAGACAACCCTTAGACCGACCTGCTCTGATACCACTTTGTCACACCCCGACTTTACTAGGGTGTGATGGGCACCCGACCCCATATTTGGAGCCGAGCGAACCCGCTGACTCTTGTTACATATAGAAACTCTTGAATCAATTAAGAAAGAAATACATAGTAAGCTCTCCCATACATTTTTTTTTATAAGTAAAATCTGACATCATATAAGACTCGTGACATGAAACATAATAACATATCGGCTGCTGGAGCCGCTTACAGACTGACAACCCAATACCTACGATTCTGTCTGCAAAGTCTCTAACATCAAACAAACATCATGGCTCAGATACTCTGACTCGGCAGCACTCCAGAACAAGTGGAGCCTGCCAACCCCGCTGGAACATCTTCTATGATAGTTGTGGCTCATCTGGTGTACCTGCGCGGCATGAACGCATCCCCCGAAGAAGAGGGGTCAGTACGAGTAATGTACTGAGTATGTAAGGCATGAATAGTGACATAATAAGGGAATATACAGTATGAATAATAACGGAATAGACATATGGAGCTTATCTTGGGACAGAAGTAACCTGTACATATGAATGCCTTTCAGGCAGATGGCATGCATGCTTAGTCCCTTTTTCAGAAAAACAGTACTTCTTATTTACATGTACAGAAACAGAACATTTCAGAAAACGGTGTCCTCTATTTACATTCACAGACGCCGAGTACATTGGCTCTCCCACCCCCCTCCCTAACAGTGTCCCAACATATTATATATATATATCACATATATACAGACGCCGTATCCGACTCTCCCATATCCCGCGTCCGGGACGAAATCCAGCTGAATCAGGTGGTGGTATAACAGTGGCCCTTCCCCTTTCCCCATATACATATACATATTCACATTCATATACATATGTCATACAATTGGCATGCATGAGAACCCAAAGAAAGTCATGTGTCCATCGGAGTGACGTAAGGTCGGTGACCTCCGATTACATTATGGAATAATCATGGTCACTTTGTCTCACCTTGAAGGAACGAGTATTTTAAGGCGAGACTACCAACGGAAAATAGCCTTAAGAGAGAGCATAGAATGAAATCATGGACATTATAACCACCAATTCATATGTTTTGAAGTCTTTTAGAAACTAGTGTCATAGCTAAGGAATAGAATTGAGGTTCAAGAACTAGTATAACACTTTCACGTTCACATTAGATTCTTAGCTCAAGACTCTTAGTCATGGGATCGTTCTTGTCGTACTTATCATAGGCATATTCTCGTTCTTAACATCATCATTATCATTATCATCATAGGAGTATCCTCGTTAGCATAGTTACAGTACTTGTCATTCGGTGAACGAAATAAGGATCAAAAGTTTTCTTTGGATTCTGCTTCAAAATGGATCAAACGGAACAATAAGGAAAATCCAGGGACAATGGGCCCACCTCGGGTCAAATGAGGCGGCGTACCAAATTTACGTACATTACACTTCATGACATCATTGGTGAGGGTTTTAGGGTAGTCGGATCTCATTGGTGCAATTTCTAGCTGTTTATGTAGTTTCCCGACATTTGATAACATTTTGAATTCAATCTTACTGAATGAAAAAGGGCCAAACTCAATTTTGGATTTCTAGGGATAGGATCGTCCCCGAGGCCCGTATCCAATCCTATTACATCTAAGACATGCCAAAGAAAGAAGGGTAAGGCCTTACATACCTTTTCTGCTTCTTATGCGACTCCAAATTCACGTTCCAAATCCGCCAAAATCTACAAATTGGTCATGTTTACCAAAACTTAATTAAGGCATTTAGAAGTTGATTCTTTAAAGTAACACTTTGTCTGCCGAAATTTCGGCAGCATTTCCCTTGTAAATACACCGTCCCCGAGAATACGGCTCGGCCCAAACCAACAACAACAAACCTGAGAATTCAACTCGGCCAACAATACTAGCAGTTATTCCAGCAACACTTCTATATTCAATTCAATTCAATTCAATTCAATTCACATAATGTTCCAACAACTTAATCTACATACTTCTTCGTCCGAACCTTGAACTTCAATCACAACCATACATTTCATTGTTATTCATATACGTTAACTTCAACAACACCCTTCGTTTTACACCACATAATCCATAACGACAACAACTAAAATGTCAAATAACATCAATTTACCATAACTTACCAAATCCTATACCATTCGGCCACAATAACAATACATAGAATTTCATGAATTTCCATTCTTTTCTATACATTACAACAACAACCAATACACCACATAAATTTAATTCATTCTTCCCTATACAACACCTCATACATACGGCCAACACCATGCATCTACAACTACAACTTCAACATGCATGATTTCATACTTTTCTTTCATTAATTCATTATGGGATTCACAACATAACAATCAAACTACTAAATAAAATCATTTCATCTTATCTACACAACACCACACATATTCGGCCACAACACTTCATTCATATTCCGTAAGTTTCATCCAATTTCACATACTACAACATGCATGAATTCTTCATAACACATGTAAAAGGAGATTAAACCTTACCTTCATTCTTCAACTTCCTCACTTGGTTAACATTCATGACTTGTCCATATAAATGTCTTGCTTGCTCCAACAACCACTCCATGTTGTTAAGGGCCTTCCACTTAGTAGAAAAACTAGGAGAAAATAATTTTCTTTGGTCAATTTCCCATGGCTCAATTTTGAGAGCCATGGCCGAACCTCTTTGCTCTCCTCTCTCTTTTTTTTTTTTTTTTTTTGTTCTTGTTTTCTTGTCTTGAATTAGAGGATGAACATATATATATATATATATATATATATATATATATATATATACCTCCAAGCATGTGAGGGGCACATGCCCCTCTCTAGAGATTTCTTGATTTTTCCAACTTTTCTTGAAATTAAAGAACGAAGACCAATGTCTTCTTAAGCAAGCTTTGGTCCTTATTTTTTATTTTTATGATTTACAATTAGCCCCCACTTAATATGAAATAACCACATGCATCCCTTTCTTTCTTTGCCTAGAGTTTTCCTCCATTTTCTTGAAATTTTCTTAAATAAAAAGATGACCACTTAGCTTATCTCATAAGCTTTATCCATATGTCTTATTGTTATTTTGTCCACCATTTACTTATGTATATACACTTAAGCCCCTAGACTTTCCTCAATATTACCATTTACCATTTAGCAATTTCTCCTTTTTGCCCTTAACTTTTCTCAATATTTCCGTCCAATAATATTCATAACCAACTTGTATACAGAAATAAGTTTTGAAAATGGTCTCGCCCTTAACTATCCACGACGACCCTGAAATATCCAAACGTACGAAATACGGGTTATAACATCCTCCCCCCCCTTTAGAACATTCGTCCTCGAATGTTCAACCAACCTTATGGGGTCTTGTAGCACTCCGGGGGTGCCCTTTCTCTTCGAGTCCATTCCATATCTGTTATCCTACTTTCCTTACTATCCAACTCCTGGATCCTTACATGAGTCCTCATTCCATGTCATGGGTTTCTTTTATAACTACTCTTTCCATTATGCCCGTTCCTTATCCTTTACCTTATTTTTCCTTATAATCGAATTCCTTGACTTCTCATGAGTCACTGCTCCATGTCATAGGTTTTTCTAACTCATTATGTCACCTCATTATCCTTGTTCTTTTCGGGTCCTTCCTTTTCTATTATTGTCTCGTCACCGTACCTTAATGGAAGCCATGTCTTAGTACACAATCCTTACTTATCGATTCAATGTAGCCGTAGGCTATTTCTTTATCCTCCGGTCTATCTCTTAGTATACTTTATTTCTCTTCTACTCTTCTCCCAAGTATTCTTGCGACACGCCGACATATTTTAAACTCTGGTTCCAAGCTAATAGATTTCCTTTTCTGACACTTGACAGTGTTGCAATTCCTTTTTAGGTCTAATATAATATGGCCTCCCCCCCTTTAGGGGGCTCCTTATATACTAACCGTCTTCGAGTACCTTCCTTTTCTTGCTATTTCTTCATATGATTTCTAAAGCTCGTGAACTATTCCTTTGTTTAATTAATGCCTTCTTTGTCATAGTGCCGGTTACTGGAACTCTGAGATTCACCTATACAATCATTTTGGAATATCCTACATCTTCGTATACATATATATATATATATATATATATATAATTACTATCAGCTATCCCACAAAGTACGTCCAAATGCTTTTCAAGCCTATCCCAATTCTAGGGCTGTGCTGCACTCCCTTTCTCTTTACCGAGCTAATCCACCTCGTCTTACGCGTCCTCTTAAGGTTTCCAGCCATCCCATATACTCTGGTTTTCCTTAGGCTACGCTAATCTCCCATTTGTCCCTTATGTCCGAATATGCAGAATTTCTTGTAAACTTCCCAGGGGGTCACCCATCATGGAATTGCTCCCACCTGAGCACGCTTAACCCAAAATTTTACTGAAATTTGGTGTCTTAATGCTGATATGTTCGCGTCCGCTCCCTCACATGACCTTGATTACATGTTCTTGGAGCAAATTCGAAGTCTTACAGTTCCCAAAACATTTTCGTAACACGTCCCTTCTTTTGTAATTACCGTTTTACCCTTTGGTTCCCGATGTTCACCTTCCGCCTGTGTGTATGACCACCTCCCGTCTTGGGCTTCCAGATTCCCGATGGTAGCGACCTTACCTTTGTTGCCACACCCAAATCCATAACCTTTCTGAACCAACGCATTTCACTTATTACCTATTCACAGTATTGCTTTCCCATACTTCTTCCTGTGGGGCGTACCCGTTCTGGCAGAACCTTCTTTACTGTCCCTATTATTCAAAACCTGTATGCGGCCAATGTCATCAAGGCCTCACAGAACGTACGACTATATGGCACATCCCCGCCATCCAATACTTCCAGTTCAAGTAACAGAACAATTACGTCGGGACTTACCTTTATAAGCTTCCGCAGCCTTACTCGTTTTCTTTCGTCATACATATAGCTCATATAGGGAAATCTTATTCCTTATGACTTGGCTCTATCGCACGATCTAAGACAGAAAGAAGGTCAATATTTCCTAGATGCCCCGCAGCCTCCTGCTTATAAGTGTGGCCAGCTTCACACCGATAAACAGGACTCTACCGGACACGACTTTGCAGACAACCCTTAGACCGACCTGCTCTGATACCACTTTGTCACACCCCGACTTTACTAGGGTGTGATGGGCACCCGACCCCATATTTGGAGCCGAGCGAACCCGCTGACTCTTGTTACATATAGAAACTCTTGAATCAATTAAGAAAGAAATACATAGTAAGCTCTCCCATACATTTCTTTTTTATAAGTAAAATCTGACATCATATAAGACTCGTGACATGAAACATAATAACATATCGGCTGCTGGAGCCGCTTACAGACTGACAACCCAATACCTACGATTCTGTCTGCAAAGTCTCTAACATCAAACAAACATCATGGCTCAGATACTCTGACTCGGCAGCACTCCAGAACAAGTGGAGCCTGCCAACCCCGCTGGAACATCTTCTATGATAGCTGTGGCTCATCTGGTGTACCTGCGCGGCATGAACGCAACCCCCAAAGAAGAGAGGGGTCAGTACGAGTAATGTATTAAGTATGTAAGGCATGAATAGTGACATAATAAGGGAATATACAGTATGAATAATAACGGAATAGACATATGGAGCTTATCTTGGGACAGAAGTAACCTGTACATATGAATGCCTTTCAGGCAGATGGCATGCATGCTTAGTCCCTTTTTCAGAAAAACAGTACTTCTTATTTACATGTACAGAAACAGAACATTTCAGAAAACGGTGTCCTCTATTTACATTCACAGACGCCGAGTACATTGGCTCTCCCACCCCCCTCCCTAACAGTGTTCCAACATATTATATATATATATATATCACATATATACAGACGCCGTATCCGGCTCTCCCATATCCCGCATCCGGGCATCCCGCGTCCGGGACGAAATCCAGCTGAATCAGTTGGTGGTATAACAGTGGCCCTTCCCCTTTCCCCATATACATATACATATTCACATTCATATACATATGTCATACAATTGGCATGCATGAGAGCCCAAAGAAAGTCATGTGTCCATCGGAGTGACGTAAGGTCGGTGACCTCCGATTACATTATGGAATAATCATGGTCACTTTGTCTCACCTTGAAGGAACGAGTATTTTAAGGCGAGACTACCAACGGAAAATAGCCTTAAGAGAGAGCATAGAATGAAATCATGGACATTATAACCACCAATTCATATGTTTTGAAGTCTTTTAGAAACTAGTGTCATAGCTAAGGAATAGAATTGAGGTTCAAGAACTAGTATAACACTTTCACATTCACATTAGATTCTTAGCTCAAGACTCTTAGTCATGGGATCGTTCTTGTCGTACTTATCATAGGCATATTCTCGTTCTTAACATCATCATTATCATTATCATCATAGGAGTATCCTCGTTAGCATAGTTACAGTACTTGTCATTCGGTGAACGAAATAAGGATCAAAAGTTTTCTTTGGATTCTGCTTCAAAATGGATCAAACGGAACAATAAGGAAAATCCGGGGACAATGGGCCCACCTCGGGTCAAATGAGGCAGCGTACCAAATTTACGTACATTACACTTCATGACATCACTTGTGAGGGTTTTAGGATAGTCGGATCTCATTGGTGCAATTTCTAGCTGTTTAGGTAGTTTCCCGACATTTGATAACATTTTGAATTCAATCTTACTGAATGAACAAGGGCCAAACTCAATTTTGGATTTCTAGGGATAGGATCGTCCCCGAGGCCCGTATCCAATCCTATTACATCTAAGACATGCCAAAGAAAGAAGGGTAAAGCCTTACATACCTTTTCTGCTTCTTCTGCGACTCCAAATTCACGTTCCAAATCCGCCAAAATCTACAAATTGGTCATGTTTACCAAAACTTAATTAAGGCATTTAGAAGTTGATTCTTTAAAGTAACACTTTGTCTGCAGAAATTTCGGCAGCATTTCCCCGGTAAATACACCGTCCCCGAGAATACGGCTCGGCCCAAACCAACAACAACAAACCTGAGAATTCAACTCGGCCAACAATACTAGCAGTTATTCCAGCAACACTTCTATATTCAATTCAATTCAATTCACATAATGTTCCAACAACTTAATCAACATACTTCTTCGTCCGAACCTTCAACTTCAATCACAACCATACATTTCATTGTTATTCATATACGTTAACTTCAACAACACCCTTCGTTTTACACCACATAATCCATAACGACAACAACTAAAATGTCAAATAACATCAATTTACCATAACTTACCAAATCCTATACCATTCGGCCACAATAACAATACATAGAATTTCATGATTTTCCATTCTTTTCTATACATTACAACAACAACCAATACACCACATAAATTTAATTCATTCTTCCCTATACAACACCTCATACATACGGCCAACACCATGCATCTACAACTACAACTTCAACATGCATGATTTCATACTTTTCTTTCATTCATTCATTATGGGATTCACAACATAACAATCAAACTACTAAATAAAATCATTTCATCTTATCTACACAACACCACACATATTCGGCCACAACACTTCATTCATATTCCATAAGTTTCATCCAATTTCACATACTACAACATGCATGAATTCTTCATAACACATGTAAAAGGAGATTAAACCTTACCTTCATTCTTCAACTTCCCCACTTGGTTAACATTCATGACTTGTCCATATAAATGTCTTGCTTGCTCCAACAACCACTCCATGTTGTTAAGGGCCTTCCACTTAGTAGAAAAACTAGGAGAAAATAATTTTCCTTGGTCAATTTCCCATGGCTCAATTTTGAGAGCCATGGCCGAACCTCTTTGCTCTCCTCTTTTTTTTTTTTTTTTTTTTGTTCTTGTTTTCTTGTCTTGAATTAGAGGATGAACATATATATATATATATATATATATATATATATATATATATATATATATATACCTCCAAGCATGTGAGGGGCACATGCCCCTCTCTAGAGATTTCTTGATTTTTCCAACTTTTCTTGAAATTAAAGAAAGAAGACCAATGTCTCCCTTTCTATGATTTTTATGATTTACAATTAGCCCCCACTTAATATTAAATAACCACATGCCTCCCTTTCTTTCTTATTTTTATGATTTACAATTAGCCCCCACTTAATATTAAATAACCACATGCCTCCCTTTCTTTCTTTGCCTAGAGTTTTCCTCCATTTTCTTGAAATTTTCTTAAATAAAAAGATGACCACTTAGCTTATCTCATAAGCTTTATCCATATGTCTTATTTTTATTTTGTCCACCATTTACTTATGTATATACACTTAAGCCCCTCGACTTTCCTCAATATTACCTTTTACCATTTTGCAATTTCTCCTTTTTGCCCTTAACTTTTCTCAATATTTCCGTCCAATAATATTCATAACCAACTTGTATACAAAAATAAGTTTTGAAAATGGTCTCGCCCTTAACTTTCCACGACGACCTTGAAATATCCAAACGTACGAAATACGGGTTATAACAAGTTATCTCCTCTTCTTGATCGTCATTTTGTTCGTTGTCATTTTTACTTGTTTCGTAACATGTCATGACATTATTTGTGGGCACTGTATTATTATTGTAAAACAAAATAACACGGTTATTAATCATGTCAAAGTAATTTTAACTGCGTATTTATATATAATCTTTTTTTATATACATACATATATATATATATATATATATATATATATATATATATATATATGTATACATATGTATATATTTTTATATAGGTATAGTAAAACGATTTTGTCTTTATTATAAACTTTGAGGCGTTTTCATTGAAATTTTAAAATAGTGATACAAACTGTGGTCCTGACTCTGAATGGAACATTGAGCCATTTCCATTATTAAACAATACGTAAATAAAACATGAAAAGACGATAAGTCGGGCCTCAAAGCCGACTTTTGCCGTTTTTTCTGAAAATGAGCATTCTTTCTACCGCAGAGTGAACAACGGGGTAGAAGTTCATCCGCTTGTTTTCTCTTATGGTTTGACATGGCGAATCTCTAATGCTTCAAAGCATTCTTCAATGATGGCTGCGCATTCCTCTTCCCAAAACAACGTCTTTAAACCCTCTTCTGGATCTCGCTGTTGTGACCCAATGGGCATGCTGTGAAGGACTGGTATAGATGAGGGAACGACTTTCTCATTTCAACGGGACCTCTTGGCCCATATTCTGTTTCTTCTTCTTCTGCCTCACATGGCTCGTATCCAACCCCAAATCGATACCTCCCATGTTTGATATTCACTGGTTCTCTGATTCCTTGCAAGTTCTTTCCCAGACCTTTCCCGGATTCAAACCCACTCCTTATCATAGTTGCAGCAACCATTTTATAGACCAGTGTCATAGGGATATCTTCATCATCTCCCCTACGATCTACCATGGCTAGCTCAATAGTGTGAAAATCAGCGCTCACTGGTGATTTCTCTATGGCTGGTACAGAGTTATTCGTATAGTTGTGGACACTTGCATTGCCGTAAATCATGACTTCTTGATCATCCTATATGAATTTGAGAGACTGATGTAATGAGGATGCCACAACTCCGACGGCGTGCAACCATGGTCGGCCCAACAATAAGTTGTAGCTTGTTTTGATGTCTATGATGACGAACTCCGCTACGAACTCTGCGGGGCCCATTTGTATGTGTAGATCTATTTCTCCAGTTGGGTCGCTGGTTGCACCATCATGAGCTTTTAAGTTGGTCCGACTCTGAATGATCTTGCCAATATCATACCCGAGTTGTTTTAGAGTCATCACAGGGCATACATTCAACCCAGCTCCTCCATCAATTAGCACTTGAGGAATAATCTTGTCACGGCACTTGACCGTTATGTGCAAAGCCTTACCCTCTCTTAGTAATTCATCATCAGAAAATAACAGCCTATGTGCTCGTATAACATACCCCACGATCTCAGCGAATGTTTCACTTGTAGTGCCGGTGGGTACTTGGACTTCATCCAAGGCTTTTAACAAGGCCAAGCGATGTTGGGATAAACCGAGTAGCAATGAAATTACTGATATCCTGGCAGGAGTCTTATGCAGGTTCTCGACAATCGAATAATCCTTGACTGGCATTTGCCTCCAGAAGCTTTCAGCTTCCCCTTCGATGATTGGTCTTTTCTGAGGGTTTTCACGACGTGGCTCTTCGAACACAGGTTTTTCTGGGGCATAACACCTTCCTGACTTGGTCATACCCTAAACCACAGTAGCTACCTGTTTTTCTTTATTGACTATTATTTGGTGCGGTGGTTTCATCACAAAGGGCGCATTTTCAATTGATTCTGATGCTTTGAGTATGAATGGCTCGTTATGAATTCGAGCGACTGTTGAGGGATATTTTAGCACGAAAGGCTATCTTTTGGCTATGGCAGATATCTCAGACTTCTTTGTCAAAGGGCTTAGCACTTCTTCTCGCTCCTGTAAAGACAACGAGGTGACGGTGCTCTCTAACCCTTCAATATCTGGACGAATCATCGCCGGGCTCTCTTCCCATTCATCACCTATTTGTATCATGTGAATTTGATATCCTCCATGCTTTGCGAGCGGATTTGTGTCCGCATTCAGAGGTGTTGGTTCCAAGATAAGCTCATCATTGTCAATCATATCCTGTAGTTTGTGCCTTAGGTTTATGCAATACTCGGTGGCATGGCTAACTTGGTTAGATTGGTAGGCACAAGTGAAATCCGGCCTGTACCATCGATCCGTGGGATTAGCAGGCTTTGGTGGAATAGTGCTTATTCACCTGGCGTCTCTTAGCTTAGCAAATAAACTTTTCCTTGATTCTGGAAAAGGAGTGAATACTCATGGGTTTCCTTTGGGGTGCTTCATTGTTTGCTGGTAGAGGCTGGTTTTGGAAAGTCTGGTTTTGTGGAGCTTGGTTATTGGGTGTTGGCATTCGATAATTTGGTCGTGGAGCTCGATTGCTTAGTGCTGGTATTTGATAATTTGGTTACGTAGCTTGGTAGCCGGGTTATCCGTAGCACACAAACATTGGGCTGTATTGGGGTGAAGTGGTTATATAGTTGGTCGGTGAAGGTGATTGGTAGTTATCTTGATTTTTGTGGGTAATCTCTTTTCCTCGTCTTTTCGGGCTAGTAGTTCTAGAAAAACAGGCTATATCTTCTCTTTTCTTTTTGCCACCTGCGGCACCAGACACACCTACTCTGTTTAGTACGCTAACAATCCTGCCGGTCTTGAGGCCATCTTCGATATCTTCCCCTACGGCGACTAAATCTGCAAAGGAACTCCCTTTCAGAGTTATCATTTTGTAAATGCAATCAGCTTCTTGGTATCGTATGAATACAACTACTAGCTCAGCTTCAGTCATAGGTGGTTGCACACGTGCCGCTTCATATCTCTAGCGACTGGCATATTCTCGGTAGGTTTCAGTCAATTTCTGATGAATTTTCTCCAATGAGAAGCGATTAGGCACATTTTCCACATTGAAGCGGAATCTTTCCATGAATGAACTTGCCATTTCTTCCCATGTTTTCCATCGGCTAATGTCTTGCGAGATAAACCATTCCATAGCTGTTCCTGACAGACATCGACTAAACAACCTCATGGGCAAGGCTTCATTTCCGCCATTTCCAACCAACTGGTCGCAGTAAGCCCTTAAGCGGACCTTGGGATTGCCCAACCCATTGAAGTGATCAAACATGGGAATTTTGAAGCCTTCTGGCAGACCCAGGTTTGGATGAAATTCACCCCTCTTTCTTTTTAGAGCCATGTTCCAGTTCAGCAATTTTCTTCCCCATCTCCTTCTCGATCTTGTCTATTCTTGCTTCAAAGAACATTTCCATGTTCTCAAGTTCTGGCGAGGAGTCAATATAGGTGACATGGTCTTGAAAAGTGATATTTGGTTGCATGGGGTGAACTACAAGAACTCATGTTGCCCGAGGGGCTTGATGAGCATTTGTGTTTGTAGCGTGAGCAGGTGTTTCAAAAGCTGGGGTTTGGTAGGATGAATTCCCTACATAGGTGGTATTTTGGCGTAGTGGAGTTTGAAAAGTAGCCCCAGTCTGGGTTTGAGGGAATTGGTAGATCTAGATTTAGGAAAGTGGGTGGAGGTCTCCTAGCCTCAGCATTAATAGCATTTTCTTTCTCGGCCCTCAGACGGTCCGCTTCTTATCTGGCTTCAGCCAATTGCCTCATTAGCAGACTAACAGCCTCTTCCAAAGGGATTCCAACTATGTTAGTTGTTGGGGTGCCTTCGAATAAAGCATTTCTATTCGGTGGCGGAGTTTCAGGCATGTTTTCTTCCTGAGGGTTTAAGGACGCTGCGATAGCTTTTGATCGAGTAACTGGTGTCAGCGAATCGACCCCTGTCTATTAGAGAAAACAACTCAAAAGCTCCCAAGTTAGCATTAGATTTAAGCACGAAATACAAAATATCACGTTGTTTGCAGTTTATAGCACATAGAATCATGTATTTTATTTCCACTCTTGATTGATTCACATTCAAAGGGTACTTTGGTCTTTTTGTATTTTTGGGAATATTGATTTTTTGGTAAGTACTTTGTATGGTTTATTTGCTTCTACCCATCCTATACTAAGGGGATTTAGATTTTTATTATAAAAGGATCGAGTCTTAAATAGACTGCTTACGTATCCCACCAAAGGGAAATTAGGTCCATCCGTAGTTCAGGAATACACATAAAAGGTTTTTCCTATGCTACCCGAAACTTAGTTTTTCTACCCTGACCAGGCCTTAAGTAGGCTTCCCACATATCCCTAATGGGACATCAGGTCAGCGTGGTTCCGTTTACATAAAAAGGGAAAGGGATACTCTATCTTATTGAAAGCAGAAAAGGGATAGTTATGTTTTTCTGCCCAACCATACTAAACAGGTTTTCATTGTCTTCTTTATCTTCATCTTCTATCCTCGTCATCCCGCGACAATCCAAACATGGCCTTCATTCACGAGGCGTTCCAGTTCGAGCTTGAAATTCAAACATTCTTTAATGTCATGACCGGGGCGGCCATGGTGATACACACAAACCCTTTCTTTCAGAGATTCCGAGCAACCCTGATAGGTTTGTGGCACTGCTCTTATCTTTTTCACCCTATATAGTAGGGAGTGGATCCTGGCATATGACTCCTCGAATTTTGGAAAAGTTGCTTCTCCAAAACCTAACCTTTGATATACTTTCTGGATGATTTCTTCCTTGGTCATGAGTCAGTAGAGAGTGGGGTCCTCACAGTTGGCTAATTCTCCCTTGGTCAATCCGTTGGATAAGCTTCCTTTCTAATGATTTGCACTCGTTGGCTGTATGATCTGACTGACCTCGGTGGTAGAGACACTTTCTATAACCCACAGAAGGAGTGTATGGTGGCAACAGATTTGGGCTTTGTGCGTACACTCCAACGCTTCCCAAAGTCTCCAAGAGTTCTTGTTTTGACAGCTCTACTGGTGTACCCCAATTGTGTGATATTGTGCCATTAAGAACAATCGCTCATAAAACAGGAGGCTCCTTGAGCTGAGACTCACGCGGGTCTCCATAGACTTTCAGATTGGGGATAAGTAGTTCATCGTCTCCATATGGTATGGGGTCAAGCCCTTCTTGTTGATTGAGCGGGACATAACTTCTGAGTGGAGCTTCAGGTGCCTTTCCCTGTTTTATCCAACTGGCAGGGTGTTGCTTTGTCAATTCCTCAACATAAGCCAGGAGAGTTTCTGCATCCCTCATTTTTTCATTGGCTGCCTTAGTGGTTTGTACAACCTCTTTCATTCTAGAAGTGGCTAGGGCCATTTTATTGTCCCATCGTCAGCTTTTTTCACTTGTTGCTTCCGCGCCCTCGTCCTCACTGACTAGGTTGACGTAAGGCGAAGTTGCATTCATGCTGTTTGGAGTCTCCATTTCCTATTAGCAAATCAATCATTTTAAAAGTGGAGCTAAATTTGTTTTAAGGGTTACTTTCTTTGGTTTTTCTTTTGGGTAGTGACCGGAATGTGGACCAATCAAGAGTTTCAACAATATATATGATTTTCAGACAAAGCAGTTATATCAAATAAGCATTTAGATAGAATATAATTCGCTTACCTATACCTTGTTGCTCCAAGGCTGCTAGTGTATAAAGCAGAATTGTGCCGTATGTAAAACAAATGTATTGTTCCCAAAAGATAAAAATTCCAGCGCTTTTCGTTGCCAATATTTTCCCAAGTGGGATTACAAGGCTTTCAAAAGTAAATGCAACAATCAGAAGAAGTCCACTCCACGGCCAGAAATCTGCTCTCCATCATCTCGTGCCTTCTTGGCCCTTTGAAGGGCGGTATGAATGACTACATGGGCTAGTGTGAATTCTATCCCAATCCACTGACCCCTCTAATCGTCAGTCAATGACGTCCTTGTATCTATGGCTCCTTTAACAAAAGTGTCAAGCCATTCCAAGCTCTTCAATGAAGCATCTGCCTTGTCTATCAAACTCTTAATTATATTTTAATCATATTCTGTCTTTGCTTGATGATCCATTTCTCTTCCTTCTATTCTTCATTTCATTCTTCTAACTTGAATTGCATTTGCGGCCTCCCTATCCTTAAGAAATTTGTACGGATATGGCCCTGCAGTGGCAGTACCAGCTAGCTCAGCCCTAAGTCACTCGTAGTAATTTTCATCATGACTTGGATTGTTTGGATCTTTATCCAACTTATCTTCTTTTATCTCATTCTTCCAATCTTTCTGAGCATCTTTTATGCCCTCGATGCGACCTTCTTCATAATCTCGTACAAACTCTCCCATATTACCCGCATTCGGAATAACCTATCTCATACCAAACTGTCTAAGCGCTCTCAATAGTCCGCAGGGTCTGATTCCCCTAATGCCCATAAGCGGTAGATATAGACGTCTACGGCTCTTAACACAAATAGTCTTGGAATGAAAATCAGGTACCCTCCACCTGATATGTTCTTCTCTCAGTCTGGAAAAGATGTGAGCCCATCCTGTTTTATCTTGAACCCTACAAGGCATAGCAGTGACTCCTAAATCATCCTCTCTCAGGGCCGGATCTCAACGGGTGGATAAGCCATTCCTATCCAAATGCTTAAGTATCCACCATTGGACTAAGAGGTTGCAACCTTGGAAATAGTAATAATGGTTGCGGTACTCTCCCAAAGCTCAGTATATATCTGATAGAATAATAGGGATGATGTCAAAATATTTGGTAAGCCCATTTGTTGTAACTCCCCTAAGAACGGCATGGGAAACAAATACAACTTGGGTATCAATAGCTACGGAGGCATTTTGTGAAAATACCATGGTTCCCAGTAGACAGGTGATAAAGGCTAGTGTTTGATTAGCTTCCCAGGATAGGGGTGAGGAAAACTCAAGGATGTTCTTCTCGTACCCCCGTTTGGATGAATACCTCCCATATAAAACTCTAAAGGCTATAGTGGGTCCCTGTGCCCAATCGGCTTTGTTGACAGCAAACATGTCTTTGATTTCTTTTGGGGTAGGTTTGTGAGGGATAAGGATATTCTGAGCTAATTTCTTTTTGGATCTGTTAGCCCTTCCTACGCTTTCTAGGACATCTTTAATCTCTTCTAAAGTGGGAGTCATCTCTATCTCTCCAAATCTGAATACCATTATGTCGTTGTCCCAATAACTAGTAATGATCTCTAGCAGAACCGGATCCCCAGTCATATCTATCAACGAAGGTAGATGACCTATGCAACTCTATATTTCGTTCTTCTAATCATTAGTCAAACCTTTCCACCGTATCACTAAACCTGGTGGTAGACCCACAACCATATCAAACTGCACATTGGGAGACATCTGCAAGACATTCCCCACCCCCAGGAACAATAATTTATTTCACATATGGAACAATAATGCTTCCAAATAGCAAATAGTGGGATGCAATGTCTTCAGGTTTTTTACACTATCTAAAAACAGTAAGGTGCCTTTCCTATTCGATTTAGGTAGGTCTGAGATACCCAAACTGGTCTATGGTCAGCATGCGCTATTTCAGTAGAGATTTGGTTTCACTCTACGCTAATCATTCTAGAGTGGTTTTCAAACGAATGACACAGATTACCCAAGCGGACAAGCAAGGGGTTGGCTCTCTAAGGTTATGGGATGACCGCATGCCCACTCGACCTTAGAGACCTCCATAGAAATATATAAAAGGTTTTTAACTGAAGGTATGACCACAGCTCATCCCGCGCTGTCACCCTTAGAAAATTGTAAAAATAAATGCTCGGAGTGGCGGAGTATGCATGCATGCCTCACAGTTATATTTTGCGGAAATTTAAACACATAAACAATTTATATCACTTAAACAATTTATATCGTACAAACACACCAATAATTGGAACCTTTATGGTTAGAACCTTAAGCCCTCCCCAGTAGAGTCGCTATCTGTAGCGGTTCATATTTTTTCCGATTCGCATTTGCACTTGCCTCATTTAAAAAGGAAAGTGTCCTAGGGAAGTACGATTGTCAATCGTACCAGGAAAAAGGAAAAAATATACTTCTACGCAATGGTGCTCTAAATGGACTTATTTTTTAGAGTCGCCACCTAATTTTTAGGAAATTATGAAAAACAGAGTCGAAAAGGGTTCATCTAAAACAGTTATGATTATTTTAAAAGAATCCAAATCTACACAGATTCTAGGTAAGGGTTCTGGTGATCCCCCGGGGAAGGTGTTAGGCACCCCGGTATTAAGGATCCGCTCAACTACGGTTTACCTACGAGTTCTAATAATATGTCCATGTAGATATAAATTGATAGTGATAAAATAGTTATGCTTTATATTTCCACAAATAGAATTTAGCCCTTCAGGCAAATTGCCTCTTTTCAAGAATTAAGAATGGTAAAATTTTGCTCAAAATTGAGCGTTTAGGGTATCGGACTAGAACATCTAGGCTAATACCCGAAAGCTCTTAGCCTAAGGAGGACTATACGTAAGTCCATCCAAAAAAATAGTTTTTGGAAAAAATGTTTCGAAGTATAAGAAAATAGTTTGGATATACTATTATTTTTTACTCTTTTTGCCTAAGTCTAAATAATCATAATTAGTCCCACCAGTTTTAAACATTGGACCAAATCAGTCCATATGTCATAGGTCCACAGGTTTCATAAATGTTCATTTTAATCCCAAATTCCACAAAAATCAGCAATTTTTAGTCTTTTTAGTCCAACTAGTTCCGAGTTTGCGTTCATCCCCCAAAAATTGGTCTCGACTTTATAATAAATTCCTTTTGGCGACTCTAAAATAAGACAATCTCATAAAGGTTCCAATTGACATAATAATTGCGCAAATAATAATTTAAAGTATGTAATTAAGGGAGAGAGAGAATTTGGGCCAACCAAGCCCAAAAGGAGAATGTTTATGCAATTGGGTTCGTCTTAATTCCACGTATGCTCCATTTTGCTCCAAGTTGGGTTGACTCGATCTAAATGAATTTGTGGGCCTCGTGGAACCCACCAATGAATGCGGAGGTTTGCAAATAAAGGGTATAGATACATTAGTATCTAATCACAAGGACATAAATTGAATTTACAAGGTCAAAATTTAAATTACAACACAATTGGGCTGAGCCCATGACTAAATGAAAAGAAAAGGGACAGATTATGCAAAAAGAAAAATACAGAGCCAGTATGAGGGACCAGTTGGCCCGGTTTTTGAAATCATGCCAGAAATTTTCTAAGTGTTGAGTTATGATATACATGATATACTATGTGATATACCCTCATATAGAGAGCGAAACCCATCAAAGGGCATACCCTCCATATACAACCGATATACACTATTTTGCCCTTTGATATTCACTCTATATATAACTTTTTTAATTCCTCAAAGGAACTCAAAGATTCCCAAAAATTGCTCAGATTTCCCAGGTTTAGACTGTTCAGATTTTATCAAGCAATCAAGCATATAGGCCACTTATATTCATGGATTCTCGACTAGCAAACTAGGCAGGCACAACACGGAACGACGTGGTCATGGATAAGAGAGTAATAGACAGTTCTAAACCAAAGAAAATACATATAAGACAGTGTCCAGCACACAGTGCACATATCATATTCCAGAGGTCCTTTTTCACTTTTTGAAACATGATTAATCTAAACTAGAGTAGAGGCAAGAGTTTTCATAGTTTCAGTTTTTAGGAATAGGCAAGGCACAGAAGGATCATATTACAAGGAAATTTCAGACTCAAGGCCATGGGAAATGCAGTAAAGTTCAAGACATTTTATGTTTTTAGGCTTTTTATACTTAAACCAGACTCTCATAACCATACAAGGTCAAATATAGAGTAAACCACAAGATTTTTTCAGTAAAACAGCAAATATTGACAAAATGTTATATTATGAGTATCATATATTTATTGTAACTAGAGATTGGCATGTACAGGATTATCAATATAAAAACAAGCTTAGACAGATCCATATGAGACTGCAACAAGCACTTAATCCGCAAGATAATGATAGAACTCTCAGAAGAAGGCAGGGAACTCTCAGAACAACACAGGATATAGTCATACTAAGATCAAACTTATCAGATACAACCTGTAAAGACACATTCTTATCATAAGAAGACCACAAACACAACCAATACTAACTGACAGTCTCAAGAAGAGAACAAATAGACTAATCTTTGTATCAAGAACTAGCCAATACACTAAGTATAAGCTAAACACATGAAATGAAGCCAGTGATACTCAAAAACAACAAGTTTTAGAACCAACCACAAACAAAATGGAAAGTGAAACCTAGCCCCTCACTTTGACACAAAAAAAAAAAAAGATATTGCAATCAGGATAGAAACTCAACTCTACATCTATTTACTTGTTTTAGTCTTATTACCCTATAATGAACCTCTTAAAGACTCTTCAAACCTCTTTTACACTAATATATTCATTAAGACAAACCTAAAGATCACTGAAAACAACAACATCCGACTACACTAATTATTTTCCTTGTTTTAAACTCTTTTATTATCAAACAAGGTTATAGCATAGCCATTACACTATTTTTAAACACAGAACCACCCTCAAACAAACTCCAGAACCCAGAAAAGCAATAGAACAATAACTACAAGCTTTACAACTCCATTTTTTCACTTTTGAGTTATTTTTTAGAACCTTATCAATCATCTAACATCAACATTATAGCTAACATGAATCTATTTACATATGAGTCCATTTAAACAATTAATAAGCAACTCACATTTGAATAAAGTCGCTTCAAAATAGAGTGGGAAGCGTAAAAACAAAGAGTATTCCCTTTTCTTGGGGCAACCGAAAGATCAAAATGGAGAAATTGGATCAACACTTCAAGCCAACAACCAAAAGTACCTTAAGCAAGCCTTTTCTTTTTCTTTCTTTTGTAATATTTGTATAGTATATGTATCTTAAGAGTAGTATATGCTTTTGTATGATAGTAGAGTTGTAGTATATTAATAGTGTAGTATATTGGTCGTAAAGTCGAAAGACTTAGTAGGATTTCAATACTAAAATTTTCAAAAAAAAGGATTGGATTTTTTTTCAATTGGTCATAAAACCTGCTATTTATAGCATTAAGATTAGGGTTTAGGGACAAAAGAGGTAAAAATGCATATCCAACAGATTTTCCTCCTTAAATTTATACACTAAATTGACAATTATTTGAAAATCGGCAAAGGATAAGGGAATTTCTCAACAAAATTGTACAACTAGTACCATAACCAATCAGAAGTTGTACACCTCACATAATACAAAATAATAATCCAGCAAATTGTACTAAAATTTAAGTAAAAATCCCGTAAAACTAAGAATTAGCATAATAGTATGCCTAGTCATCAAATGGGACAAATATAAACAAATTTTAACGGTAAAATCGCACAAGGACAGGAGAGAAACTCCTAAACCGTACCCAAATTACGAAGTTCCCCCTGGGTGTTTGCTTCCATGTGATAGAGTGCACAAGATGGCTAAATACTCGAGGTCCCGCCCATGGCAGCTCTATCACAGCAAAACCTGAGTAATTTTCATAAGAATGAATCAATTGATCACATAAAAGTAAATTTCGAAGGAATATAAATTCATAAATCACGAGTACTCATGATATATAGCTAAACCCCTCAAAAATCCGGCGAGAATGGCCATGAAATGGCCTCCAATTAGCCGCGAGTTTGTGCGGAACCCTAATAACCGCAATTTCCTTAAAGAAGAAGACGAGCTGTCAGGTGAAAGAATGAAAGTCTCTAAATAGAGAGGTGGAAGTTTTATTAATTAAAAATTCCACCTCTTATTTTAAAATAAACAATCAACCCCAAGTTTTAGAACAGTTTAAAAAGACCCCTCCATTTTAAAATACAAATCTTTTAAAACCTTGTACCCACTTTGAAATAAAAACATAATTTTGCAAAAAGATGTACTCGTCTAAAACCCTTTCGTAAATTTATTTTTTACGAATTTTTTTTTATAAAACGCCATTTTGAAATACGAGCTTTAATATGAGCCCAATATTGACATAGTTCCGGGAAATATTTTGTAACGAGCCGTTTCGTCGTTATAGTTCTTTTGGTACTTTTGCCCACTCCCGAGCATTGATTAGCTCCTTTTTGATCAGAAGGGACCGTTGGCATGCTTCCCGAGGTGTTTAGACTGAATTCAGGTAAATTTGGTGAAACTATAGGCTTAAAAGTGAAAGTGGTTGACCCGAAGTTGACTTTTAGGCAAATGAACCTTTTTTGGAATTTCATCAATTTCGATAAGTCCGAATAGTCGTTTAGAACTTGTGTGTGCATTTGATTAAGTTCCAAATGCATTTGGATGCATTTCAGGACATTGGATGGGAAATAGATTTAAGGCATCGGTGGTTGACTCGGCCAACGAGGCTACCGTTGGGAATTCCGAGGTCACATGCGCGTTCGTAGCATATGTTTATGTGGGGCTAGGTATCTGGTATATGAACAGATGGCATCGCGAGTTAGTCAAAAAATCGGATCGAAACAAAAAACTTAGGCCAAGTTTCTGGTGTCTGGTGCCTATTTTAGTGGCACCAGCACCACTGGGGCGGTGGCCCTGCCGCTGATGCGGTACCAGCCATTTTGGCTTGACCGCTGAAGCGGTCAGGTGGCCGCTGGGGCGGTCCAGTTACCGCTACAGCGGTGACGGGCAGCGACTGTGCATTAAGGGAGTCTTAAATGAGTCTTAGACCCTCATTATTTTATATCTCGATATTGGGGCTTGGGAAGGATTTTCTTAGAGACACATTGAAGAAAATCTTTGAGGTAAAACCTTGTCTAATCCTTTACTTCTCTTTAATCATAATCATCTAAGACTTTCCCCTCCCCTTTTCAATCCTTTAGAAATGGAATTTGAAAGAGGGTTTTAGGAGATTTTTCTCTAAGAGTATACTAGATAAATTGATGATTTTAATGTTAAAATGTGATGAATCTAAGCTCAGTAATCATATATCTTTCACTTTTAAGGTTGAATTTCGGATTCAGAGAATTAGTGTTCATACCCGATTTGGGGGATTTTACCAGAAATCAGATTTGGGAATAATTCTTGAGCTAAATCAACAATTAATGATGAGTTTATAATCACCTAGGATTCAATTTGGTATTTTACCCGTGAATTTCCCGTTTCGCCCTCGTGGGCCCGTTTCCCCAATTTCTGGGGTTAAAATGGACCTAATTGATATCATAGCAATATTAGTATCATTATTCTTGATTTCTAATTTAGAATTGGATTTTTCTTAGGCTACTTTGGTTCTGAGCTTCAGAGAAAGGGAAAGGCGATAAAGTGACTTGTTATAGTGAATCACTTATTTAGATTATGATATCGGAGACAGCATGTGAACCTTCGGGTGTGAAGTTGGGATGGATATTGCGTTAGGTTGGGCCCTGATATGTGTTGGGACTAGCTACCCCGATATATGTGTTTGATTGTTTAATTGTGTTGGCTTGATGCCATGTGTAGTTGGTAGATAGCGAATGTCGCTTGTTGTCCTGATTTGGGATAGGATTGACTTACCCGTTGTTGGTATTTGTACTATGATATATTATTGGTGTACCCACTATTAGTACTTGAGTTATTGATATATGTTGGCATACCTACTGTTGGTATTGTGATGTGACATATTGTTGTTGTACCCCATTGAGGTACTTGTGATATTGGGCTTACTCGTTGATGATTGACATATGTATTGCACGCATTCTCTCAAATTATCATGCATGGCCGATATCCGGTGATGATCCGGTATTGTTGATTGAGCGAAACTAATATTTGATAAACTCTTTTAGTTGAGTGATTGTGAAAAAGGACGATGTCTGAAGATCCATTCCGGAATCATTTTTTATATGAAACTGATACTTGCTAAACTCTTTTACTTGAGTGATTGTAAGGAGGACGATGTCCGAGGTTCAATTCTCGAATCATTGATTTATGAAACTGATATTTGACAACTCCTTTGAGTGATTGTGAGGAGGCCGATGTCCGATGGTTATATTCGAGCATCGTTGTGCATGGTCGTTTTCGATGTTATCCCAGATTCTATTGTAGTGCATGGGCTCCGCAAGTCCCCCAGAATGGTACCAGTGAGACTCCCCCTATAAGGAATTATCCAGGTTCCCGTCGGTCTGTTTGACAAAGATCCAGGACAGGTGGCACTCAGACTTCGCTAGTCACACTGGGTTGTGCTACCGAGACGTCGATATTTTGGTCCGGAGTACATGTGTACATCTCATTTGCATAGATGGCATGACATCGCATTCATACCATCATTGCATTACATTGCATTATGACTTGAGTGAGATGTCGTGATGATTGTATTGTGATAGATTGTATTGTTGATTCTATTGTGTTGATTGTTCCAGGATTAGATAGACTCAGACTTATTATATTAAGATTAGATACTTACATAAGTATTGATGGATACTCAGTTACGATTATATTGTCCCATGTGTGATTGGTTTACTTGTTTATCTGTGTTATCTTCTGAATTGTGTTAACTATGCTTAGTCGGCCTATGATGCCTACCAGTACGGTTGTTTGTACTGACCTGCACTTGCTGCATTCTTTTATGAATGCAGAGTATCAGGCCGGATCTACTTCTTTGACTCGTGGCTGATCGATTCCTCAGCTTCTACTTGAGTTTTCCAGCCTGAGCATGGCATCCACTGACCTCGAAGACTTTTCTATTGCTTATGTCTTACTTTTCACTGATGATATGATTTGAGACATTCTATGTATTATTATTCAGACCTTAGTATTCGGATACCAGATACTTGGGTGGACTCATTTACTTCCGCACTTATCTATATTATATTACATTATGTGACATACTTCATTTACTTCTTCCACTATTTTATTATATTCATTTATTGCGAACGTTGAGTTAAGAGTTCGCCTACCGAGGTGAGAATGGTAGGTGCCCGCATGACCTAGGCTAAAATGGGTCGTGACAAGATGGTATCAGAGCCCTAGGTTATCCAGTCTTTAATACAAGAGCCTGTCTAGTAGAGTCTCGTGGATCGGTACGTGATACGCTCAAATTACACCTATAAATGGTATAACGCGGACGTTGTCAAATATAGTAACCCAACAAGTTTGGGGTCGAATCCCACAGGGAATATGGTGTGAAAAGGGTACTAAAGTCGTAGATGCTAAGTTCTAGGTCTAATGTCTTAATCCGATAATTTGTGTAAAAGTTGGTTTTTCTATGACTAGTTGCTAAATTATTGCTTTGGTAAATATTTATGGTAAAAGAAACTAAGGTTGTGTCCCCGTCAGATAGAGTGTATGATCATGGGTATTGATCTTGATATACTTGTAATGGATCATTATATGAATGCACTTAATCTCTATGTGAATCTCTACTATTTCCCAATAAATAAAGATTATATCTTTCTATGATTTTTCCAAATATAAGAAAGTGATTATGAAGAACGATTAATCAGGCCAAGTAAATTCCTCTTATTCCTAAGTGAATTTATTAAACAAAGTTTAAAGCTTTGAGTTCTTGTTAATTATTCTTACTAACCCTAATTATTTTTCCAAATAAATTTAGGGTTTATGGCTTTAATCAATGTTTGCAACCATTAATTATGAATGAAGAATGAAGAATAATTAAACCCTAATAATCCATTATTTGTATATCAATCACAAACCCAATCACAAAACACCCATCATTGGGTTCACAACCCTAGTAAGGGAATTTAGCTATTCATGACCAAGGACAAGAAATAGAAAATTGAAGAATTCATAATTGCTTACTTTGAAAGAAAAGATGAATTGATAATACTTGAATTGATGTTTGAATCTTCAAAAACTAGAGAGTATTTGATGTTCTAAGTCAAGAGACAAAAAATATAATAACTGATGTCTATTAAAAACCCTACAAAGGCTATTTATAGGTTTTGGAATTACAGAAGTTTCAGATTTGCACTTTAGTCCCGTCATGGCGAAATACGATCCGTAAATCACTTTACGGACCGTAAAATTAGTTTACGCCCAAGTTGGCTGCTCAGTTGTGTGCAACTTCCCCTTTTGAAATACGGACCGTAAAGTAGTTTACGGTCCGTAAACTGCATGGTCGTAATTCAACATCCAATACTTCGACTTTCTGCCAGATGCTCAACTGGTTAAATACGTGATGGAATACGGACCGTAAACTGAAATACGATCCGTAAACCTAGCTCGTAAACCACCATCTTCTCAGCTTGACTTTCTGGTTCTGTTATCCTTAAACACGACCATGGATTACGGCCCGTATTGTAGAATACAGACCGTAAACTTCAATTTACGACCTGGTTCTGCACTTTAACTGTGATTGTGCCGAATCTGTTCCTTTACCTGAAAAACACTAAAAACCACGTAAAATCACATAGGCTTGCTTAAAAACAAGTAAAACTTAAAGTCAAAAAGCATCGATTGTGGCATAAAACCACTCCACATCAACACCCCCAACTTAAAGTATTTTCTTGTCCTCAAGCAGGCCATACCACACAACGACTCAATCTAACACTTAGATATCATAAAATAACAATGTCTACATCGGTTTTGACTTGGAAATTTTGGCATGCATGTTTCCTTCCAACTGACCACCCCAACTGTAATTTGTAAAGAAACATACACACTTGAAAACCGTTATGACTAACCATGAAGCTTCTATACATGCCATCACATTATCGACCTGCTTTTGTGCACACAAACGCTACTTTCGGCAGTCATTTTATTTTGTTCAATTCTCATCCTTATGCCCTCACATAGACCAAAGAATGTCCCAACACACATATATACAATAAGAATGGAACGAAGATGAAAGAGAAAAGAAAACACTCACACTCACAAAGAAATTCATAACTACACATGCAAATACCATAGGCTTGCCCTTATTTTCTATGTTTCCATCCTAGGCTCGTTCGGTTGTGATCACATAAGGACTTGTTCCGGCTTGTAACGTAGGCTTAGGGACGGGTAGGATACTCTTTGGGTATTAGTGACTCACCCTCCTTGACACTACAACATCTCTTTACCTTGATTCGCCTCTTTTCTTTCCACCCCCTTTTATTTTATTTCACATTTTTTGACCTCGATGTGGTTTTATTCCTATCCAGCTATCAATTCTTTTTGTGTTTAAATTTTCTGATTTTTTTTCTTTTTTTGTGAACTACCACATCGACTCTCTGTTAGCAAATTCCACCACCCCCAACTTTTGTTCTCAACATCCACTTCACATTTGATTCACCCCCAACTTAGGCGCTTGGCCTCGTCTATCTAGTAGCATCAAGGAGGGAACGGGTGCGAAGATGGTTAAATTACATAACAGGTGAGGTTTCATTCGACTAACCAAGAAAAAGGTCAAAAAGGCTCAAACAGGGACACTAGTGATATTTTCAGCTTTTGGAGAGGCTTATTTAGGCACAGTGACTTTTGACAAAGAAAGCCTAAGATCATTTCACAACCAAACTAACCTTCGTATTTCAACAAGACCAACCAGGCAAGTTCTAGATTATACATGCGTAAACAGAATTAAACTAACGACTCACCCTCACATCGGCATAAGGACAATCATCTTTACACTTGTGACTCCTAAGCAAGCATTCCTCACACACAACACCCCAATAATCACAATGTCATATAAAGAATCAATCATGTCAGACAATAACTGATCTAAGTATGCATTTTTCAAAAATTCTGAGGGGTCCAAATTTTCAACAAGCTACAACACATGCCATCAGTTACAAAGTAACACCAAATAAGTCAAAATTATTCTATTCAACCTAAGCAACGTCCTAAACATGCCAGTTTCAACAAAATAAAACCCCCCTCAGGAAAATAACTCTGGCAAAGAAAAGCCGAGGGGGTTCCTAAACACATATTTACACTATTCTACTATCAATTACTCCCACCCCCAACTCAAGAATCAAGAACTGTCTCAGTGCTCCAGTTATAAGAACGAGGGAAAGGAAATGGTACCTTGGTGCTGGGAGCACCTCATGACTGGCCTGCCGCATCTGGCGGTTGACTGGAGGACTCTCCTGGTTGGCGCTGCGGCTCAACTAGTGACTGAAAGATCGCCTGCTGCAGGTCCTCCTTTTCACTCCTTTTTAATCTCCTAGCCAACTCCTCCGGGTCCTCGGATGAGGCAAGGACCCTTTTTCCAGTATTTCGAACAGACGGTTCGGCCTCCTCCGTCTCCTCCTCAAAATCCAGCAAGTCCAGCACCTTGAATGTGGTAGGCAAAATGGGCTGTGGTGCTGGTGCTGGTGTGGCTATCATCCCGTGCCCCTTGAGTGTTTCAAGCTCCTTTCTCAGCTTCTCCAACTCACTCCTCACGGAACTAGACTCCCCTCCGGGTGCGGTCTGCTCTCGAGTCAACAATCTCGCCTCAAAGCTGTCAAGCCTAGCCTGATACACCTCGTGCTTTTTCTGAAACTGAGCACGGATCTCTGTGGTCGCCTCAGTAACCAGTTGCTGCACTATTTTCTTCACCGTCGGCCTGAATTGTAGCAAGATTTTGTCTACTTGCCTTTCGGTCCGCACCGGTTTAATTGCAATCTGGCTGTAGTTAGCAGGACTGAAGTGCAGCAATCCCAGCTCTGGATCAGCAGGTTCGGCTGTCGCAGCAGCAGTGGCGGACCTCGAAGGATGATCCTGTGTGGCCGGAGGTGGTGGTGGAGGTCTTGCCTCAGAATTACCAAGTGTGGCAGCAGCCTCCTATGCATGGACAGTACCAGAAACACCTGTCGTGGGAACCTCAGGCCCAGTAGTAGCAGCACCAAACTCGGACCCTACTGGATCAATCCCATAAGTACGGCTCGGACTCAACTCTAATTGAGTGTCGTCGTCATCACCGGACTGATCTGCCTCCCGGTCCTTTTTGCTTACCGGCTTGTTTTTCCTCCAATCCCCTACATGTGCGGCTGTAATGGTACCGTCCCACTCTGGAAGCGGAATTATTCTTTCCCGTCGACACAATGCCGTGATAAGGCACGGAAAGACCATGTTCTGGTTGGGCTTGTGTTCCCGGACATGCAGCTCCTCAGCTATCAATTCCCCAATATCCATCGGGTATCTCAACATGAAGGAGGCAAGAGTGACTTCCTGATTGGTAGAAAGGGTATTATCTGCCTGTGTTGGAGTGATCTGATACCGCAGCAAAGTCCACCAAAATTTGGCCTCTGTGGACAAACAACTTTTAGTGATCTTTACCTTCCCATCGTTAGTCCATTTCTGCTCATGTGGCTCAGATATGATAAGTGCTGCAGTCCATTCCCTGACGGATTTGTTGTCCTTCCTATCTCGTTTGTCTAAGAACAGGCTCAGATCAGTGGGAGCCACAAAGTCATCACCAAACAGGACCCTGTTGATGGCTTTGGCGGAGATATCAACCAGGGAGTTCCGGACCGTCACATTTTCCAGCATTGGGATCTGATGCCAGGCAAGACTTGGCTTTTTCAGCGACCTCAAGACGGCCCCATAGGATGCATAGAACTCCCGCACAATATGCGGAGCATATTCTCCCGGCTCATGAGTGAATGCATCTAATTTGTATCCTTTGATGGTATCATCCAGCTGTGGATGAGCTGAAATACCCTCGAAAATCAGCCGTCGTTCTTCAAATATTTTCCTCGACGGCTGCCCACCATTCTCAGACCCGGCCATCCCTTGGTCATACAACTCCTTTGACCCCTTTACCGAGAACCGCAGCTTCTCTTCATCCAACTGTTTGGTCCTTACGACCAGCTTGCGACCCTTAGGGGGCGTTCCATCAACCGGATCACTGCCCTCACTCAACCCTGCTAAGTCACTCTCTGGTGGATTTTGGGTGGTAGCTCCCTTGCTTGATGCTTCCGCGTCGGAATCCCCCTCTTCAGACTGGGAGGCTTCCGACGTGAATTGGGACGGGGTCATAGGTGAGGGCTATGATGTGGTTGCCGCTTTGTGTTGGGTGGGGCCCCCCCTGACTTTTGGTGGTGGTATCACCTCGGCGTACTCGGATCCTGACTGTTCCCCCTCCGAATTGGAAGGTTCATCCATCAATCTTGAATCCGAGCGCGCTTTCCTTTTCTTGCCCGTGCTTGGGGCCCCCGCTTTGCTTGTTTTCCTTTTCTGACCCATTCCTGCAAAAGACACCACATATTAGTTACCGTGGAACATCCAACCAAAAATAAGATAGTTAGACTGTGCACAACATATATGTTCTGTCTGTGGTCGTAAACACAAAAGACGGACCGTAAACTGGTTTACGGTCCGTAAAGTACGATCGTAAACTGAGCATTTGTAGTGGATAAAATTCTGTCCCAATCTATAAGCTTAAATACGGACCGTAAACTGAAATACGGTCCATAAAGTTAGATCGTAAACTGGGATTCCTTTTGGATACCATTCTGTCCACTCGAAGATGCTTAAATACGAACCGTAAAGTGAATTACGGTCCGTAAAGTGCAGTCGTAATTCGTACCACAGACATATATATATGTTGATTCCAAATTCCATTCCACATCTTGGTCTCACATTGTGTTCGGGGATTTGGGTTACTCAGACTTCACCCATTTTCTACCAATTTTGAGTAATTCCCACAAGAGTTAAGTTATTGGTGGGCAGACCAAAACTTCAAATATTGAAATTTAAAGTATGGAATGCCCTCCAACCCATTTGGGTGTGATTAACAATTACCCACGAGTATTAAAAAAGATTAAACACCTCTACCCCCTCACAAGATCATTAACCAAGGGAATTAAGCACTTAATTTCACAAACCCAGTCTAAACAATCACTTACCACCATGTTCAAGTTCACAGATATAAAAGAAGGATGGGGAGCATGAGTCATACCTTTCAATGATGAATCAGACCACTAGAAGCACAAACTTTTAGAGCACCACTGCAATCACACACGAAATTAAACCTAGGGCAGAGGGAGATTTCGAATTCTTGGTGAGATGGTATTGTTGGTGGGCTGGGTTTTGATTTTGGGTGGAGTTTGCGTATTTATGGTGGTTAGGGAGATGGAAGGTGATGGTTTAATGGTGGGTAGTCGTGGGGATGGAAGAAAATGGAAAAGAAGACGTGAAGATGGAGGGAGATCGTGGTGTATTGATTTGTGAAAGGAGAAATAATGGAGGGAAGTCGATTAGAGTGGTTGGTTCATCTGCCCTGGTTTAAATCGTGGGGGTTTTATTTAAATTGCTGCGTTATATTTTTTTTTGTTCTAAATACGGTCAGTAAATTTATTTACGGCCCGTATTTAGAGATGTTATATCGGGCAGTACACTGTATTGTCTCATGTTAGTTTACGTTTAGGTTTACGGACCGTATTGTGAAATACGGTCCGTCCTACGTGGTCGTAAACCAGCATGTTACATTACAGTGCTCACTGTTTTGCAGCATTGTTAAATACGCCCTGTGGTACGAGCCGTATTGTGAAATACGGTCCGTATACTTCAGGCGTCTTTTGCAATGTTGCAGAACAGTGTCTGACAACTGAACTTACCTGCATCTCAGCAGAATTTTTCTGTCATATATTCCTGCACCAAAATAATCATTACCCTATATGTACGAAGAACAACAAATAAAAATAAACATTACACTTGGGTTGCCTCCCAAGAAGCGCTTGATTTAACGTCGCGGCACGACGGTGGAGACCAATCACTCCCTATCTTGGTACACCAGATCATTGTTCGTTCCGAGGTGTTTCAACCTGTAGCGATCAACAACCCTCTCCTCAGAAACCATTCCGTGGTAGTGCTTCAATCTATGCCCATTCACCTTAAATGTCCGAGTACCATCTCCGGACTTCAATTCAACCGCGCCATGGGGTGAGGCACCTACCACCTCAAACGGGCCAGACCACCTGGATTTAAGCATACCCGGTAGCAACTTCAGCCGAGAGTTAAACAGTAATACAGAGTCGCCCTTGTAGAACTCTCGCTTCAGAATCTTCTTGTCATGGTATTGCTTCATCCTTTCTTTATATAGGGCTGCACTCTCATACGCCTGGTACCGAAATTCATCCATCTCATTTAATTGGAACAACCGCAACTTGGTTGCTTCCTCCCAGTCCATGTTCAGCTTCTTCAGCGCCCACATAGCTTTGTGTTCAAGTTCAACCGGCAAGTGACAAGCTTTCCCGAATACAAGCTTGAAGGGTGAAGTCCCAATTGGAATCTTGAAAGCAGTCCGGTATGCCCATAGAGCATCATCGAGCTTGCGGGCCCAATCAGTTCTATTGGCATTCACTGTCTTTGCTAGAATACTTTTGATCTCCCTATTGGACACTTCAACCTGTCCACTTGTCTGAGGGTGATAAGGCATTGCCACCCTATGCTTCACACCATATTTCTCCATCAGTCCCGCGAATGCTTTATTGCAAAAGTGGGATCCACCATCGCTGCTTATCGCCCTCGGAGTACCAAAACGAGTAAATATGTTCTTCTTAAGGAACCCCATAACACTCTTGGCCTCATTATTTGGTAAAGCCACCGCTTCTACCCATTTTGACACATAATCCACAGCTACCAAGATGTATTTCATTCCACCAGAACTCACAAAAGGTCCCATAAAGTCAATCCCCCAGACATCAAACACTTCCACCTCCATAACAAAATTCATAGGCATCTCTTGCCTTCTGCCGATATTCCCTTGCCTTTGACATTGATCACAGGACCGCACCAAAAGATTAGCATCATGAAAAATAGTCGGCCAGTAATATCCGCACTCAAGTACCTTGGCTGCAGTCCGGTTTCCACTATGATGACCCCCAACAGGAGAGTCCTGGCATGCCTTTAGAATTGCCATAACGTCACTTTTCGGAACACAACGCCGAATGATGTTATCAGCGCATGTTCGGAACAAATAAGGCTAGTCCCAATAGTACTGCCGAGCATCCCGCAAGAATTTCTTCTTTTGATAAGTTTTGATATCATCGGGAACTATACCTGTCACCAAATAATTGGCAATATCGGCATACCAAGGTGCTACCTCCATCGACACTGCCAACACCCTTTCATCTGGAAAAGCATCATCGATATCAAGTTCATCAGAAGGTCTCCCATCTTCTTCAAGCCGAGAGAGATGGTCAGCCACCTGGTTTTCAGTACCCTTTCGGTCTTTTACCTCGAAATCGAACTCTTGCAGCAATAGCACCCATCTGATAAGTCGTGGCTTTGCTTCCTTCTTTTCCATGAGGTATCTCAAGGCTGCATGATCAGTATAAACCACAACTTTGGACCCCAACAAGTAGTGTCGAAATTTTTCGAAGGCAAACACAATGGCAAGCAGCTCTTGCTCCGTCACTGTGTAATTCATCTGTGCAGCATTCAGCGTTCTGCTAGCATAATAGATTGGGTGCATAATTTTATTGTGCCTCTGCCCAAGCACTGCACCTATTGCAAAACCACTAGCATCACACACCAGTTCAAATGGTAGGGACCAGTCAGGAGCAACAATAATAGGAGCAGTAGTGAGATGCTCTTTTAATTCCTCAAACACCTTCTGGCACTTTTCATCAAACACAAATTTAGCCTCTTTTTCAAGAAGCTTGCACAAGGGATTTGCAACTTTAGAGAAATCTTTGATGAAGCGCCTGTAGAACCCAGCATGTCCCAAGAAACTTCGGACACCTTTGACTGAGATCGGTGGAGGAAGCTTTGAAATCACATCAAGTTTTGCTTGATCGACCTCGATCCCCTTTTCAGAGATTTTGTGACCGAGGAAGATTCCTTCCTTCACTATAAAATGGCATTTCTCCCAATTCAGCACCAGATTGGTCTCCTCACACCTTTTCAGCACTTGACCCAGATGGCCAAGACGATCTTCAAATGAGTCACCCACCACGGAAAAATCATCCATGAACACGTCCAAGAAATCCTCCACCATGTCAGAGAAAATTAACATCATGCACCTCTGAAAGGTGGCTGGTGCATTACACAACCCAAAAGGCATCCGGCTAAATGCAAATGTCCCATAAGGACAACTGAAAGTGGTCTTCTCCTGATCTTCCAGAGCAATGTTTATCTGGTTGTAGCCCGAATACCCATCGAGGAAATAATAGTAAGAACTCCCTGCTAACCTGTCAAGCATCTGATCAATGAAGGGCATAGGAAAGTGGTCCTTGCAAGTAGTTGTATTTAGCTTGCGGTAATCCATGCAAACTCTCCATCCGGTGACCGTTATGGTCGGGATCAACTCATTCTTGGCATTCGGCACAACAGTGATACCGCCCTTCTTAGGAACACATTGGACCGGGCTCACCCATTTACTATCAGCAATCGGGAAGACCACACCTGTATCTAGCCATTTGATGATCTCTTTCTTGACTACCTCTTGCATATTCTCGTTTAGTCGCCTCTGATGCTCTACATTGGGTTTGTTGCCCTCCTCCAACTGAATTTTATGCTCACAGATTCTAGATGGGATAACTCAAATATCTGCTATGGTCCAACCAATAGCACGCCTATACTCCCTCAACACCTTCAAAAGCTGCATACTCTGCTCCTCAGTCAATAAGGCTGAAATAATCACCGGTAGTGTATTGTCAGGACCAAGGAACTCATATTTCAGGTGAGATGGGAGTTGTTTAAGTTCCAACTTAGGTGGCTCAATGATTGAAGGCTTTGCTGCAGGAGTTTTTCTATTCTCGAGATCGAGACTCAGCTTCTTTGGGTGGTATGTGTATGAGCCCAACCCAACAAGTGAATTTACTGTCTCATCATAACCTTCCATGTCTTCAGCATCGAAATTCATCAAAATACCAGCCAAAGCCTCGCCCAAACTCTCTTCTTCCATTTTGAACTCCACTGCTGCATCAACAATATCGACTGAATCAATTACTGAGATACTCTCGTAAGCACTTGGTAACTTCATCCCTTTGCTAGCCTGAAAGGTCACTTCTTCATTGTTGACTCGAAACTTTATTTCATTTTTCTCAGAATCCATCAGCGCCCTCCCTGTAGCAAGGAAAGGTCTCCCCAAAATGATAGGAATGTCTCGATCAACAGCGCAGTCAAGAATCACAAAATCAGCGGGCAATAAAAATTCCCCAACCCGCACTATCACATCATCAACCACCCCAACAGGTCTTTTGATAGACATATCAGCCATCTGCAACCTCATCGTAGTCGGTCTTGGCATCCCCAAACCTGATTGTTTATATATAGCAAGAGGCATCAAATTTATACTCGCCCCATTATCACACAGAGCGCGAGAAAAATCGTGGTGCCCAATAGCACAAGGAATGGTGAACGCCCCAGGATCTCCCTTTTTCTGCACAGTTGTAGTTGAAATGATGGAACTCACAGTGTGAGTCAAACTCACGGTGTCATGCTGCACCGTTTTATTCTTGGTCAGCAACTCCTTCAGATATTTTGCAAAACCGGGCATCTCCTTGACAGCTTCCAAGAAGGGAAAATTCAGAGATAACTGCTTCAGCTGATCATAAAACTTCTCAAACTTAGCATCTTCATTCTTCTTTACCAACCTCTGAGGAAAAGGAGGTTTAGATTTGAAGAGCTGGTGTCAAAGGGCGAAGAGCCCCTTTTACAGCCTGCTTGCTAGTGTCATCAGCTTCTCTCACCATCTCTGGAATATCAGCAACCTTCTTGTCAGCAGGGATCTCATAAACAATAATAGGTGCGTCAGACTGCACCTCATTCTCTTCATCTATCGACTCAAGATCAATCACCTCTTCAGCAGCTCCCTGTATTGTTTTGCCACTTCTAGTAGTAATGGCAAACACATTGTTTAAACCGCCTCCCCCATTCTTTGGATTTGGGATGGTGTCACTTGGAAGTCATCCCTTTTTCGGAGGGTGCTGATCTCTAGAAATATCCCTCATCTGCGACTCAAGTTTCTGAATAGCCACTGTATGAGAACCCACTGTTTCTGTCAACCCATATAAACTCCTCTTAGACTTCAATTGATTTGCCAGAATCTTCTCAAGCATTGCTTCAACTTTCGAACTACCCTGCTCTGATGATTGCCCTTTCAGTGGTATATAAGGGTTGGAAATCTTGTTCCCAAAATTGTTGCTGTTGTTGTAGCTCCCTTGGTTCGCACCACCATAGTTATTGTTGTAGTTCCCAGAGTTGTTGTAAGCACCTTGACCTTGCTGAGGTCTCCATTGATTCTGATAGCCACCCTGGTAATTCTGCCTTTGATAACCCCCTTGAGAGTTATTAACATAGTTAGCATCTTTAACCTGCATAGGTGGCCCATCCAGGAACGGACCATCTGGAGCATGGTACATCCCTTTTGGCAAAACTGCATCTTCCTCACAAACATTTACCTTCTTGATTTGAGACTCATCAAACTTCTTTGTCAGCAAGGAAATATTTGTTGCAAGTTCTGCCAATGTTTGCTGGGTGTCCTGATTCTCCTTCACTATATTCTGGAGCATAGCACTACCATACGGTACCACATCAGCATTGTTCGAGTGCCAAGCCTGATTATGAGTTGTCAACTTGTTAAGTATTATGGTCACTCGTCGGAAGGTCTTGTTCATAAAACACTCATCACCAGCATTGTTAGCTACTGACTGTGTAACTGGATCTAACCCTCGGTAGAACTTCTCCATCAATATATTTTCCGGAAAACCATGATTTGGGATCTTCTGCAGATATTCTTTGAACCTCTCCCAGGCTTCATATAGTTGTTGCCCCGGTCGCTGCTTGAATTCATATATCTTGTCTCGAATCTCAGCCTTCTTACTAGGAGAATACCACTTTTTAAGAAAAACAGTGACCATCTCTGCCCATGAAGTAATTGAATGTCGGGGCAGCTTCTCGAACCATGTTCTTGCCTCTCCAGCTAAGGAATACTTGAATAGTCTCAACCGAATCGCATCTTGTGGAACATTGTTCTGGACGTGATTAGCACACACATCCACAAAATTCTGCCAATGGCGTTGAGGGTCATTCTCGGTAGAATTCTGAAAGTACCCCTCAAGTTTCAGCAGCTGGTAAAGAGATGAGTCAATTTTCACAGTAGCTGCTCCAACTCGAGGTTGAACAATGGCAGATACATAGTCCTCCTCTTGAACCAGTTCAATAAAAATATTCTCATCATCAGATTCATCCGTTTGATTGTTCAACCGATTCACCTGATTACCCGCACGCTGATTTTGATTCATATCCACCTGGTTTACATAAAGTAGCAAAAAAGGTGTGATGGAATAAGCAAAAGACATTAATTAAAGCAAACACTATTTAGTAATTTCAAAACCGTATTCCCCGGCAACGGCGCCAAAATTTGATACGCTCAAATTACACCTATAAATGTTATAACGCGGACGTTGTCAAATATAGTAACCCAACAAGGTTGGGGTCGAATCCCACAGGGAATATGGTGTGAAAAGGGTACTAAAGTCGTAGATGCTAAGTTCTAGGTCTAATGTCTTAATCCGATAATTTGTGTAAAAGTTGGTTTTTCTATGACTAGTTGCTAAATTATTGCTTTGGTGAATATTTATGGTAAAAGAAACTAAGGTTGTGTCCCCGTCAGATAGAGTGTATGATCATGGGTATTGATCTTGATATACTTGTAATGGATCATTATATGAATGCACTTAATCTCTATGTGAATCTCTACTATTTCCCAATAAATAAAGATTATATCTTTCTATGATTTTCCCAAATATAAGAAAGTGATTATGAAGAACGATTAATCATGCCAAGTAAATTCCTCTTATTCCTAAGTGAATTTATTAAACAAAGTTTAAAGCTTTGAGTTCTTGTTAATTATTCTTACCAACCCTAATTATTTTTCCAAATAAATTTAGGGTTTATGGCTTTAATCAATGTTTGCAACCATTAATTATGAATGAAGAATGAAGAATAATTAAACCCTAATAATCCATTATTTGTATATCAATCACAAACCCAATAACAAAACACCCATCATTGGGTTCACAACCCTAGTAAGGGAATTTAGCTATTCATGACCAAGAACAAGAAATAGAAAATTGAAGAATTCATAATTGCTTACTTTGAAAGAAAAGATGATTTGATAATACTTGAATTGATGTTTGAATCTTCAAAAACTAGAGAGTATTTGATGTTCTAAGTCAAGAGACAAAAAATATAATAACTGATGTCTATTAAAAACCCTACAAAGGCTATTTATATGTTTTGGAATTACAGAATTTTTAGATTTGCACTTTAGTCCCGTCATGGTGAAATACGGTCCGTAAATCACTTTACAGACCGTAAAATTGGTTTACGCCCAAGTTGGCTGCTCAGTTGTGTTCAACTTCCCCTTTTGAAATACGGACCGTAAAGTAGTATACGGTCCGTAAACTGCATGGTCATAATTCAACATCCAATACTTCGACTTTCTGCCAGATGCTGAACTGGTTAAATACGTGATGGAATACGGACCGTAAACTGAAATACGGTCCGTAAACCTAGCTCGTAAACCACCATCTTCTCAGCTTGACTTTCTGGTTCTGTTATCCTTAAACACGACCATGGAATACGGCCCGTATTGTAGAATACGGACCGTCCTATTTCAATAGAGGATCTTATTATGGAAGAAGTTTAATATAAATAATAAAAAAAGACAAAAAGGGATGACTCTAACTAAACAACTTCCTATTCTTTAAAAGGTTCTTTAAAGTAAACTTCGATTTACGACCTGGTTCTGCACTTCAACTGTGATTGTGCCGAATCTGTTCCTTTACCTGAAAAACAATAAAAACCACGTAAAATCACATAGGCTTGCTTAAAAACAAGTAAAACTTAGAGTCAAAAATTATCGATTGTGGCGTAAAACCACGCCACATCAGTACGATGAGCTCCGTACTTATCTGCGGGAGGCTATGGGACATTTAGGAAATCTCATATTCTTTCTTTCCATCGTGCTACTTTATTCAAATTGGTATCTGGAAAGACCAAATTGGTATCTGACGCTTATCCCTTCCCTCATAGATGGTCAGGATTTGCGACACGCCAGTATGGAGGAGGTACACGAGGTTGGCCCCCTTGATTTTAATGGGCATACCAGACGAGGATGCCTATGAGTTTATCATGATTACACACAAGCTACTCCATGCAGCTAGGATCACGGAGACCTTCGAAGTTAGGTATGTTACCCTTCGATTCAGTGGTGGTGCGATGGAGAGACTACCTTGTTAGCAGGCCAGCGTGCGCGCCCATTAACTTGGGAACAGTCCTATGGGGTGTTTATGGAGAGATACGTGCCACGTTCTCGAATGGACGAGCGTCAGGGTCAGTTCCTCGCTCTGCGTCAAGAGGGCATGCCGATTGCTACCTACGCACTATCCTTCTCCTACTTAGCTCGTTACTCCTACCCCTTGATTCTGACGGACATCGGTAGGATTTAGTGGTTCATTAGCGGGTTGGATGGTCCTCTCCAGCTGCTGTGTCCAGCTTGAGGCAGCGGACGCTTTGTTCCAGGCCATTGTTGACTGTGCAGTAAGAGTTGAGGCTGCGAGGGCGAGAGTAGCCAGACCTCCCGGTGGAGATTCTTGATGGGGTGATGGTAGGTACCATTTCTATCCATCATAGAGAAACATCTATGTTATTTAATCCTGTATCCACTTATTCATGCCATTGGTTGGGATTTACCCTGTGATAGCATAGATATACATGTTCATGTGTCTACTCCAGTCGGATATTTAGTGGTTGTTGATCGAGTCTGCCGGTCTTGTTTAGTTACTTTTATGGGGTATGACACCTGGGTAGATTTGATGATTCTAGATATGGTGGACTTTGATATTATATTAGGTATGACCTGGCTTTCTCCTTATCATGCGATCTTGGACTGTCATGTCAAGATAGTCACTTTAGTCATCCCTGGCATCCCTAGGCTTGAGTGGAGAGGTACTCCTAGTCCCGCTCTGAAGAAGATTATTTCCTTCCTTTGGGTGAAGAAACTAGTAAGTAAGGGGTGTTTAGCGTGTTTGGCGCATATTCGTGATACGACTGTTGCATCTCCACCCCTTGAGTCTATTCCTATTGTGAGCGAGTTCGCGGAGGTATTTCCGTTAGATTTGTTGGGTATGCCACCCGATCGTGACATTGATTTCTGTATCGACATGGACTCGGGTACTCGTTCTATTTCCATCCCACCATATCGGATGGCACCAGCCGAGTTGAGAGAACTTAAGGAACAATTGCAGGATTTATTGAGCAAGGGGTTCGTTAGACCGAGCGTCTCCCTTTGGGGTGCTCCCGTGTTATTTGTGAAGAAGAAAGATAAGATGACCATGAGGATGTGCATTGATTACTGCCAGTTGAACAAGGTCACTATCCGGAACAATTGCCCTATGCCTCGTATTGATGATTTATTCGACCAGCTTCAGGGTGCTTCGGTGTTTTCTAAGATTGATTTATGTTTCGACTATCATCAACTGAAGATTAGGGCGGAGGATATTCCAAAGACAGCATTTCGGACGAGATATGACCACTATGAGTTTCTAGTGATGTCTTTCAGGCTAACCAATGCCCCAACTGCATTTATGACCTTGATGAATGGCATCTTTAGGCCGTTCGTTGATTCTTTTGTTATTATGTTTGTTGATGACATCTTGGTGTATTCCAAGAGTAGAGTGGAGCATGAGAGCCATCTTCGTACCGTCCTTGGGTTATTGAAGAATCATAGTTTGTTTGCTAAATTTTCTAAGTGTGAGTTCTGGTTAGTCTATAGTATTCTTGGGTCATGTAGTGTCCAAGGAGGGGATTATGGTTGATCCGCAGAAGATTGAGGCTGTGGGGGGTTGGGCGAGGCCCACTACTGTTACCGAGATTCGTAGTTTTGTGGGTTTGACCAGTTATTACAGTCGTTTTGTAAAGGGTTTTGCTGCCATTTCTTCATCCTTGACCAGATTGACTTAAAAGGATGTTCCCTTCCAGTGGATGGATGATTGTGAGGATACCTTTCAAAAGCGCAAGTTTCTTTTGACCACAACCCCTATCCTAGCCTTACCTGTGAAGAGCAAGGACTTCCAGGTCTATTGTGATGCTTCCCGTATAGGTTTGGGTATGGTGTTGATGCAGGAAGGTAGAGTGCCAGCTTATGCTTCTCGTCAGTTGAAAGTTCACGAGAAGAATTACCCTACTGATGATTTAGAGTTGTTAGCCGTAGTATTCACTTTTAAGCTTTGGTGGCATTACTTGTACGGTGTCCATTGAAAGGTTTTCACCGATCACCGTAGCCTTCAGCATGTGTTTACTCAGAGGGATCTCAATTCCAGCCAGCGCCGATGGATAGAGCTCCTGAAGGATTATGACATCTCTATTCTGTATCACCCTGGTAAAACCAATGTGGTGGCCGATGCCTTGAGTCACAAGGCAGTGAGTATGGGGAGTTTAGCTCGATTGGTTGTTTCCGAGCTTCCGTTGGCCATGGAGGTTCAGACTTTGGCCAACAGTTTTGTCCATCTCGACATCTCGACCCCGGGGAGGATTTTTTCTTGTATAGAGGAGAGATCATCATTATTGGATCGGATTAAGGCTCATCAGTTTGAGGATTCTAAGTTGAGCAAGATCCGAGATAGGGTGTCAAGAGGTGAGGCCAAGGAGGTCGTGATTGATTCTGGGGGCATTCTGAGGATTAGAGGACGCGTATGTGTTCCTCGTGTTGGTGACCGGATTCAGTTGATCTTATCTGAGGCCTACAGCTCTCGCTATTCCATTCATCTGGGAGTGACTAAGATGTACCGTGACTTGAGACAGCACTATTGGTGGCGCCGTATGAAGAGGGATATTGTTGATTTTGTGGCGAAGTGTGGAAATTGTCAACAAGTAAAGTATGAGCACCAGCGACCCGGTGGGGTGTTTCAGAGGATGCCCATTCCTGGGTGGAACTGGGAGAGGATTACCATGGATTTTGTCACGGGTCTTCCGAAGACCCTTGGCAAGTTTGTTTCTATTTGGGTGATAGTGGATCGATTGACTAAGTTCGCTCACTTTGTTTCGGTTCAGGTTACTTTTGCCGCAGAGAAGTTGGCCAAGATGTTTATTCGGGATATTATGAGATTACATGGGATCCCTATTTCTGTTGTATCTGATCGGGGTACTATCTTCACCTCCTGATTCTGGAGAGCATTTCATGACGAGTTGGGTAGCCGATTGGACTTTAGTACAACTTTCCATCCCCAGACCGATGGCCAGTCCGAGCGGACCATTCAGGTGCTCGAGGACATGTTAGGAGTGCGTGCTATTGATTTTAGTGGTCATTGGGATCAGCAATTGCCCTTGGTGGAGTTTGCGTAAAACAACAATTATCATTCGAGTATTGGTATGGCTTTTGAGGCCTTATATGGTTCGAGGTATAGATCTCTGATTGGTTGGTTCGATGGATTCGAGGCTCGACCTGGGAGCACAGATCTATTGAGAGAGTCCCTTGATAGAGTGAGAGTTATTCAGTCCAGCCTCATGGCAGCTCAGAGCCGGCAGAAGATGTATGTGGACCGGAAGGTTCGGGATTTGAAGTTTGCTATTGGTGATCAGGTTCTATTGAAGGTTTCACCCATGAAGGGTGTTATGAGGTTTGGTAAGAGGAGAAAGTTGAGCCGTAGATACATTGCCCCATTTGAGATCGTGAATTGTATAGGTGATGTAGCTTATGAGTTAGCATTACCGCCAGGCTTGGTGGGAGGTCACCCGATCTTTCATGTTTCGATGCTGATGAAGTACCATGCCGATGGTACCTATATTGTCCATTGAGATTCTATATTGCTTGATGATAATTTGACTTATGAAGAGGAGCCTATCGTGATCTGGGATTGGCAGGTTCGAAAGTTGAGATCCAAGGAGATTGCTTTTGTGAAAGTGCAATGGAAGCACCGTCCTGTGGAAGAGGCTACTTGGGAGACTGAGTCTAACATGCGCAGACGATATCCCCAATTGGTCACTTATTCAGGTATTTTCCTGCTTCCCTTCTTTTCTTTGCTTGAGGATGAGCAACAGTTCAATTTGTATGTGATGTAACGACCCGTTTGGTCATTATAGTTCTTTTAGCACTTTCGCCCGCTCCCGAGCATTGATTAGCTCCCTTTTGACCTGAGGGAATTGTTGATACGCTTCTCGAGGTGTCTAGACTGAATTCGGGTAACTTTTGGTGAAAATAAAGGCTTAAAAGTTAAAGTAGTTGACTCGAAGTTGACTTTTGGGCAAACAAACCTTTTTTGGAATTCCGTCAATTTCGAGAGGTTCGGATAGTCATTTAGAACTTGTGTGTGCATTTGATTTGGGTCCCAATGCATTCGGATGCATTTCGGGACATTGGATGGGAAATGGGAATTAAGGCATCGATGGTTGACTCGGTCAACGAGACCTCCATTGGGAATTCCGAGGACATAGGCACGATTGTAGCGCGTTTTTATGTGGCACTAGGTATTTGGTATGTGAGCAGATGGTCTCGGGAGTTAGTCCAAAAATCGGATCGAAACGATAAACTTAGGCCAAGTTTCTGGTGTCTGGTGCCCTCTTTGGCAGCACCAGCACCGCAGCAGCGAAACCGTTGGGGCAGTGGTCCTGCCACTGAAGCCGTACCAGCCCTTTTGGCTCGACCGCAGAAGCGGTCAGGTGGCCACTGGGCCGGTCCAGTTACCGCTAAAGCGGTGACGGCCAGTGACTGTGCATTAAATGAGTCTTTGTTACACCTCGAAAAATATTCCGTTGATGCACAATTAATAGACTAACGAAGAGCACGAAATATACGGTATTTCCATAAGTGAGAGATGACATTTGATGCCCCTAATTAAGATTTCAAAGACATTCGAGATAAGGGAAGAAAGCTGCCGAGGAAAGGCAAGGTATATGTTATGTATTCAAAATGATTTACGATTACTAAGGTAATGATGACTTAATGATGTTTTGGAGAAGAGTTATAACGTCCCTTAGATTGTTAATAAAGTATTATACAAGTGTCAAGAAGGTTCCATAAAGATTGGAGATCGAACGAAACGACGGAAACCATTTCAGAGGAGTGGAGTTATACGACCACTTATACGGTCCGTATAACTTTATACGGTCCGTATAAGGTGTCCGTATAACTCCCAGCAGGGAGATGATATTCTGGTTGGTGAACCACGACCACTTATACGGGTCGTACAATGTTATACGGATCGTATAAGTGTCCGTGGAAGTCCCGACGGGCTGATTTTTAGTGTTTGTATAAATAGATGCCTTGGGTTCTTTTACTTCATTTTTCATATTCTACAAGTGTTGAGAGCTCAAAAACGCTTCTCTAAGCATATTCCACTCAAGTCCAAGAGAACACAAAGATCAAAGACTAGAATCAAGTGTTTATGTGTTAGAAAGCTTCCAAGGGTTAGAGGACCACAAGAAATTACATTGGAGGAGAACTAGGGTTTGGTTCAAGTGAAGTATTTCCACTCAAGATTCATTCCCACACCATCTAAGGTAAGTTTTATGGTATTTCCATGTTGTTTAAGGTGTTTGAAAGTTGAAACACTTGGATTGTAGAGGGGTATAGAAAATGAGTCTTGAATGAGAGAATAGTGATGTTTGTGAATAGTACCTTGGGTTGAGTAATGATTCTCGATATGTTATGAATATAATAATGTTATAAATGATATTGAGAACATGGGAAAAACATTGTATATGAGTGAATATAATAGTGTGCTATGACTATGAATATGGTTGAATTGGAAGTGAATTGAGAAGTAAGGATAATGTATGTGAATAAAGAGTGTTGTTATGATATTGTGAATGTTATGATTGATGTTTGGGAGTTGATATATGATATTGAGGAAGTCGTGTAAATAAATGAGGTGCTGTCAAATTTTCTATAGCTTTAGTCATGTATGCTAAGTTATCGATTTTCTAATGATAGTATAACTCTAATGAAGGTAGAAACGTGAGCATTGGAGGAGAACGTGCAAGTGATAGAATAGTTAAACGGAAAGGTATGTAAGGCTAACCCTTCTTTCATAAGGCATGGTTCTTTGGCCAAATATCTAATCCTCTATAAGCCTATGTTGTCCTCCAAATGAGGCTATCTCCAAAATCTATTAAGCTCATGATTCTCGATATGTTACAATTGTACTAAATTCCTCATATGACGAGTAATCCTATAAGGATAGATGTAATGAACGACGATAATAGCGATAACGATAATGACAACGATGATAATAGTAATGATGCTAAAGATGCCTATGAGCCTTTACGTATATGTGCCTATGTGAGGCTATTATGAAACCCCGAGCTTATATGGCCGGGTAGAATATAAGTATATATATATATATATATATATATATATATATATATATATATATATATTTATATGATGCGCGCGCACCACTGCAGTTGGGTACGGATAACCCTGTAGCCTTGGTAGGGCCAGGTATGTGTAACCCTGAGCCTTGGTTGGCCAGGTATATATGATAACCGAGCCTAGCCATGGTCGGGTACGTGAAACACCGAACCTTCATGGTGGGGTATGCTATGTAAATGCTATGTATATGATATAGATATGAGTATGAACACGAATACGATACGAATACGAATAAGAATATGTATATGAATACGACTATGGATACGAAATGCAAATGAGTACGGATATGAATACAGATACAGATACGGATTTATGTACACAATCTCGCATTAGAAAAGGAAAGTCCCGATGAAAAGCAAGTAAGTGCTTATGACGATGATACTACTATCTCCCATCTTATGCTATTTCTTTTGTTGCATATTATGCTTCTATAATGATATTGATCATGCTTTACATACTCAGTACATTTTTTGTACTGACGTCCTTTTGTTTGTAGACGCTGCGTCATGCTCACAGGTGGCCAGGGAGATAGGCTTGATCCATAGCTATATTTCTCAGGGACTGCATAGCGGAGCCCCATTTCATTCGGAGCTATAACTTTTGGTATTGATTCTTTTGTGTACATATTTATGGGCATAGCGGGGTCCTGTCCCGCATATATGATATGACATACTCTCGTCAGAGGCTCGTAGACATGTGTATATGGTTAGATGTATTTGTCCTTGTCGGTCTATATTTTGGATGTCATTTTGTTAGCCTCGACGGCTTATGTACATTGATATGGGCATAATTGCTAATGATGATATAAGTGTATTGATTGTCCAATGGGATTAGTATGATTGATGGATAGAAAGTATGATATAATATGTGGCTCACCTAGATGTTAATGTGAAAGTATGATAAGAGGTGCCCGGGTGGGTTAGCACCGGGTGCCCGTCGCGGCCATTCGGCTGGGTCGTGATAGTCTTAGACCCTCATTATTTCATATCTCGATATTGAGTCTTGGGAAGGATGTTCTTGGAGACAAATTGAAGGAAATCATGGAGGTAAAACCTTGTCTAATCCTTTACTTCTCTTTAATCACAATCATCTTAGACTTTCCCCTTCTTTTTTCAATCCTTTAGAAATGGAATTTGAAGGAGGATTTGGGGAGTTTTTATCTAAGAGTATACTTGATAAATTGATGATGTTAATGTTAGAATGTGATGAATCTAAGCTTAGTAATCATATATCTTTAACTTTTAAGGTTGAATTTCGGATTTGGAGATTAGGGTTCATACCCAATTAGGGTTTTTTTTTACTAGAAATCAGATTTGGGGATAATTCTTTAGCTAAATCAACAATTAATGATGAGGTTATGATTACCTAGGATTCAATTTGGTATTTTACCGGTGAATTTCCCGTTTCGCCTTTGTGGGCCCGTTTCCCCAATTTCTAGGGTTAAAATGGACCTAATTGATATCATAGCAATATTAGTATCATTATTAATGATTTCTAATTTAGAATTTGATTTTGCTTAGGATACTTTGGTTCTGAGCTTCAGAGAAAGGGCAAGGCGATAGAGTGACTTGTTGGTGTTGTAGTTCGGCAGTCCAGGTAGGTTATAGCTTACCTTTGGTGAGACTTCGTATAGTGAATCACATATTTAGATTATGATGTCGGAGAAAGCATGTGAACCTTCGGGTGTGAAGTTAGGATGGATATTGCCTTATGTTGGGCCTTGATGTTTGTTGGGACAAGCCACCCTGTTATATGTGTTTGATTGTTTAATTGTGTTGGCTTGACGCCATGTGTAGTTGGTAGATAGCGAATGTCGTTTGTTGTCTTAATTTGGGATAGGATTGACTTACCCGTTGTTGGTATTTGTACTATGATACATTATTAGCGTACCCACTGTTGGTACTTGAGCTATTGATATATATTGGCATACCCACTGGTGGTATTATGATGTGATATATTGTTGGTGTACCCCGTTGAGGTACTTGTGATATTGAGCTTACTTGTTGATGATTGACATATGCATTGCACGCATTCTCTCATATTATCATCCATTCCGGAGTCGTTGTCTATATGAAACTGATACTTGCTAAACTCTTTTACTTGAGTGATTGTGAGGAGGCCGATGTTCGAGGTTCTATTCTGGAATCATTGATTTATGAAACTGATATTTGACAACTCTTTTGAGTGATTGTGAAGAGGCCGATGTCCGATGGTTATATTCAGGCATCGTTGTGCATGGCTGTTTCCGATGTTATCCCAGATTCGATTGTAGTGCATGGGCTCTGCGGGTCCCCCGGAGTGGTGCCGGTGAGACTCCCCCTGTGAGCAATTAGCTAGGGTCCCGTCTGTCTGTTTGGCAAAGATCCGGAACGGGTGACACTCAGACTTCGCGAGTCACACTGGGTTGTGCTGCCGAGACGTCAATATTTCCATCCAGAGTATATGTGTGCATCTCATTTTCATAGCATGGCATGGCATCACATTCATACCATTGGTGCATTGCATTGCATTGCATTATGACTTGAGTGAGATGTCGTGATGATTGTATTGTGATGGATTGTATTGTTGATTCTATTGTGTTGATTGTTCCAGGATTAGATAGACTCAGACTTATTATATTAGGATTAGATACTTACATAAGTGTTGATGGATACTCGGTTACGATTATATTGTCCCATGTGTGATTGGTTTACTTGTTTATCTGCGTTATCTTCTGCATTGTGTTAACTATGCTTAGTCGGCCTATGATGCCTACCAGTACTGTTGTTTGTACTGACCTGCGATTGTTGCATTCTTTTATGAATGCTGAGTATCAGGCGGGATCTACTTCTCTGACTCGTGGCTGATCGATTCCTCAGCTTCTACTTGAGTTTTCCAGGGTGAGCATGGTGTCCGCTGTCCTCGAAAACTCTTTTATTGCTTATGTCTTACTTTTCACTCAAGACATGATTTGAGACATTTTATGTATTATTATTCAGACCTTAGTATTCAGATTTAAATGCTCTTATATGACCAGACCAGATACTAGGGTGGATACATTTACTTCCGCACTTATCTATACTTCTTCCGCTATTTCATTATATTCATTGATTGTGCACATTGATCTAAGGGTTCGCCTACCGAGGTGGGAATGGTAGGTGCCCGCATGACCTAGGCTAAAATGGGTCGTGACATATTTAAGAAATGTAAAAAAAAATGCGGTCAAAATGAGTCGTAATTGTTACGTCATCTTAATTAACAATTTTCCCAAATTAGACGGAGCGGGATATGTATTTTATTTTTGAATGATATTTATGAAAGTAAATAACTCGTAATTTTCTTGTAACCATCAATTTTTACAGAATAATAATTAAATGTCAATTTTTTACAATTTTCTCGGGATTTTTGAAATTTTAATTTTTTGAGGGTGCATCCTTGCTCCATCTTTAACTCGGGAATTTTAAAATCAGAATACGCGACTTATGAGGTGAACATTAGGTGTCACCAAAGGGAAAAGATAATATTTTTACTGATTTCCTCTCAAGGCCAGGTGAATTCTCAAGATGGTTATTACACCTCAAATTTTTTTTTTGCGTCGTTTGCGTTGTAAGTAGACTAACGTAAGCTCGGAGAGATCATGGAACCCTTATAAGGCTAATGAATACTCTTAATAAGTGTTAAGCAGGTATCTAAAAGTCCCAGGCTCAAGCAAATCGAAGAAAATAAGTTTGTCAAAAATTTGGAAAAAAGTTGACAGAATTTTGGGACAACTTTGGAGGGGTATATCTCCTAGTATATTAGGAGTTTTAAGGTGTTTCAAAATTCTACAATGAAGTTGGTCGAGTCTCGTTTCCAACGCAACAAACCGCTCGTCGATACGACATTGGAATAGAGAATTATGGACTTTACAAGTTAGGCAGACAGAGCAGAAACGCGCGCTACAGTAGCCGCGCTGCTACAGTAACTAATACAGTACTGCTACAGTGTCACCGACTTTTCCCACCTATAAAAGGTCACGACCCCATTTTTTTTCACCAAAAATTAAATCAGATCAAAGGCTCAGCCCACACAAAGGGTAATTATGTCATAAAAAATTGAGGGTTTAAAGTGATTTTGCTTAATCGAGGCTCGGGGAGCACATAGTTATGATTACAGTATCATTTTGCGATGGAATTTGGCTTGGAATCGAGGTGAATATTGAGGATATCGCTATTTTAGTGGGAATACGGTATGAATCTCTTATTATTAATGTCAATCTTGGTTTCTTTATGGAGATAGAACTGTCAAATAGCCGTACAATAGTTTTGGTGGTAGAAATATGGGATAAACCCCATATGGAATGTTTATGGAGTATTTTGGTATTGAGAATATTATGATTGATGTTGGTATTGTTGTTGTTGTTGGTTGTTGAATTGAGATTTCAGACTAGGCATATAAACAGGGGAGATGCTCCCCGATTTTCGGCAGGATATAGAATAGTTTAATATGAAGACCTAACATAAGCATATAACAATGAGTCTAATGATAGTGCGAATCCTCTTGAATGTAGATTTACGAGCACGAACGGATAAGCGTAGATAATAGGAGGTTGCACAGGTATGTTAAGGCTCGTCCCTTTCTTTCAAAGGCATGATTCCTATGTTACGATTCCATAAATGTTTCCATAAACTCCTTGTTTTCAAAAGCTAGAAGTTCATGATTCTTAAAGCTTCTCATGATGTTAAAGATGAGAATGGTTCTATGATGATTACAATGATAATGATGATTTTATGTTTAAAGGTTCCAAGTTTATGATTTCAATGATGATATGAGAATGTTGAGTTATTTCATGATTTCTCAATCTTATTCATTGTTGTTGGTCTCATCTCATGTTATTCGTCCCTTCGAGGTGAGATATAGCGATGATGAATAACCCATAATATAAATTGGAGGTTACCGACCCTACGTCACTCTGATAGAGTAGTAACCTTTAATTGGGCTCTCGTGCATGTTATATGTATTTATATATGAGTAATTTAGATACTTACCGTGCCTTAATGGCCGGACATGATATTAAATATATTTTACCGCGCCTTAATGGCCGGACAAGATACTGTATATATTTTACCGCGCTTTAATGGCCGGACAAGGCAATATATATATTCCACTGCGCCTTAATGGCCGGACAAGATACTATATATATTTTACCGCGCCTTAATGGCCGGACAAGACAATTTATATGTTCCACCATGCTTTAGCGACCGGATACGATACTATATATGTATATATGGAAAGGGTTTATTTTAAAAAAAACTAAGCATGCACGACATCTGCCTTAAAAAGGCATTCAAAGTCACAAGCTGATCTCTTTTATATTACGTTATCTTCATACTTTCATTATGTTGTTATTCATGCCTTACATATTCAGTACATTGCTCGTATTGTCTTCCCTTCTTATGGACGCTGCGTTCATGCCTGCAGGATCAAGTAGCCAGCCAGACGATCCAGACCAATAGGATATCCTCTCCGCGGCAGTCAGTGCGCTCCATAGATCCGGAGCTGCGGCCCTTTTAGTATGTTGTTTTGATATATAAATATATGGGTATGATAGGAGCCTTGTCCTGTCTTTTCTACAGTCTGTATTCCATAGTGGTTTGTAGACGGTGATATGTAGCCGTGATGTTATGCATCCTCGTCGGCGCTTGTTTTGTCGTACAGTATATGTAGCGGCCTAATCGGATTACACTGCAACTCTCAGTATTTATGTTTATATGTATGCGTTGGTCGTGAGTTCTCGAGCCAGTGTTTCTTGTGTTGGTTGTTCAGGAGACAGTATAGCTCAGTTATAGATAGTGTATGGTCCAAGGGTAATCAGTGAGAAGCAAATGCAAGCACAGGAGTGCTTGGCCAGTAGTGGTCGGGCACTCGTCACGGCTCATCGGTTAGGTCGTGACAAAAGTGCTGTCAGAGCAGTTCGTCCTAGAGATTATCTACAGACCGTGTCTGGTAGAGTCCTATTTATGGGTGTGAAGCCGACCACACTTATAAAAAGGAGGCTGCGGGGAATTTAGGAATCACTGACCTTTCTTTCTATCTTAGATCGTGCGATAGAGCCAGAGTGTAGGAAAGATTATTACTGACCCTCTTTTCCTGTAGTGTCACGACCCAGCTAGGGGCCGCGACGGGTACCCGGAGCAATCACCGAGCACCGCTTACTCTACTGCTGGTCTCGATCATTTAATACTCTTTTATCAATTTTACATACCAATTGTAGGAAAATCATATTTAATCAAAATATAAATACTTCATATACATTTTCCCCTTGGCCATCAAAATAATACACATACATATGAAACATCTTGTGAGACCATCTAACCCACACTGCGTATCTACGAGCCTCTACTAACATAATGAATACATGGACGGAACAAGACTCCGTCATGCCCAAAATATGCATATATGAATGTACATCAAAAGAATAGTCATAAGCACCTCCGAACAATGGAGTGCTATCTATCAGCTGACAGCTACTGAGGACCTGGGCCAAGCTCTCCTCCCTGTCTACCTGTGGGCATGAACACAGCGTCCGAAGTAAGGACGTCAGTACGAATATTGTACCGAGTATGAGAGGCGTACATAATGAAAGGAAACATTAGTAATATGAGGATAACATCAATATGAGACAACTGAATATGACTGATAATCATACATGAAGTAATGCATGCGGTCTTACTTATTATCATAACATGTATGCATCATATGCAAGCTTCCCATCCATGTCGGAACGGTGTGATAATCAATAATATTAGCCCGCGTCCCGGGTACCATCTCATGCCGCCCACTAGTGGTGTCTGCCCACGGCCGTAGGTCATGGTGTATCCGTATCGCCGCCCGCCGAAGCGGTGTCTGCCCCGCCAACTAGGCCTGGTGTGAAATGCTCATGACATGCTCAATATAAATGCTCATAGTAATATGCTTATCATAAAATACTTATCTTACCATATAAGACTCATGATCAACTTTACTCTATCGGGGTGACGTAAGGTCGTGATCCCCCGATTACATTATGGAACCATCATGGACATTCCGCCTCACCTTGAAAGGACTAGTACATAAGGTGAGTGTAGGCAAGGAATAATATCATCATCATTCTAGTGTCATCATATCGTATTACTTATCTCATATAGACATTCATAAGTATGAACTTTTAACTTCTTAGGATGCAAGAACTCATGAAAGGAATAGGGATTCAAGTTAAAGGATTCATGCCATTAGAAAGAAGGACTATCCTCACATACCTTGGTCGTTTAGCTAAGATATCGTTCACTTGTTCTCCGTCGATATCACGTCGTTACCTTCATAAGAGAATTCGTATCAGCATTAGTAACTGACTATAAGAACGTGTCGCTAATTCTAGGAGAAGTCGGACAATGCTTCCTTTGCTCATACTACTTTTCTCACGTTCTATATCAATTCCCAATATTCATAATGTTATTCGCAATATCATAATCGACAATCGTCATTTACGTGCGTTTGGCAAAATCCAACATTTTCCTCCGATTTTCCCTTATTTCTACTTCTAGCTCATCCTTGCATTTTCATGTATTTAATGCCTGTTTCATGATAAAAACATGATTTATAACGTATTAGTACTCACAACACTTCAATATTCATAGTTCGATTCCACTATCATTCATTCATGCCACTATTCACTCAATAATGACCCATTTCTATGTTCTTCTACATTTCAAGTGTCTAAGCTTTCCAATACTTCAAACAATATGGAATAATCATGAAACTTACCTTGGAGGATGGTTGAGTAATCCTTAAGTTGAAATACTTCACTTAGCCAAAACCCTAGTCCTACCTTCTTGAGAATTTCTTCACTTAGATGACCCTTTATTGAGTTCTTACCCTTGATTCCATGAAATTAGTTTTGTTGGTCTTGATATTCCCTTTAATTCTCTTGAATTCTTGTGGAGGAATTATTTGGAGAGTTCTAGAATGTCTCTTGAGGTGTATAGATGAAAATGAAGTGAAATGAGGCTTAAGTCCCTTTTAAAAATCACAAAATCTGATTTTTAATGAATTCTTGTCGAGATGAACAGTGGTCGTAAACCACCATATACGGACCGTGTTTTGATTTACGGTCCGTCCACTGTGGTCGTTTTTAAGCATTCCAAAAACAGAAAGTTTGGCTGGTGGACATGGCAGTTTACGCCCTGGTTTATGGTCCGTAAACCAGTTTACGGGCCGTAAACTGGGTCGTGTTTAACCATATTCAACATTTACAGAAAGTTGAGATTTTTGACAAGCTGGAGGACGACTGCACTATACGGTCCGTAAATCACTTTACGGGCCGTGTAGTGCCATATACGACCATTGTGCTGAAAATTTTTCCGCGACTTTCTTATTTCCAAAAATTCTTAATTAGCCATTCCCGACTTAATAAAACATCATTCACTCAATTTTTCATCATTCCACTCATCATACAAGTACGGCGAAATTTCTGAGGTGTAACATGTAGGTAAGCACAGATTAATAAAGATGAAGAGATCAGCCTCAGACAGTTGGGCTGCTAAGAATACCCCTATAGTAGATTCAGGACCACAGTCTCCGGGACCGAGCAGGAGGTGCCTTAGCTATTCCGTCGAGACTGATCCCTCTGAGGACCCTGCGACGATTCCCCCGGAATTTCTGACTTCTAGAGAGAAGGATCCATTGGAGGATAGCTATGACACGGACCCGTCTGAGGGTTCATATAGGACGCCAGTGGAGGAGATTTTCGAGACTGTACTAGAGTTGACTCCCCCAGCTGCTCCTATGGCAGAGCACTATGTCAGGCCAGCTACGCCTGAGAGTGTTACTGATTATTCTAGCCCATTATCTTAGCCGTCAGTAAACCAGGAGCTGCTCGAATATCTGTATCCTTCAGACTTAGATGAGAGAGATGAGGAGGGCTAGACTCGTAGACGACGAGAGGACAATGAAGAGGACACTTCACTTTGTAGCCCTCCAGACAAGGCTCAGGACAGGTCAACTACAAGTATATGAGTTCTTTATTGAAATTTCTTATGTGTGTGTACAATTATTGCAGGATATCATTAATAGGTGACAAATAAGAGTTTTAGAGGAACCGATAACCAAAGTACTTATGGATAACTGCGACTAAGATGTTTTGGCCCCTACTAGAAATCTTAAAATTAGGAATGGAAGAAAGTTGTGTGTTGATCGATGGTTATTATTGAGAGTTCCGAAGGCTAAACCAGCATTTGCTCGGTCAGGAAAGTAAGGGATCTTTCCAATCCGGAGGGAGATGCATTACAGGAATTTTATTAGGATCTGTTAGAACTTCAACTTGTTCTAGGTCATGCGATAAAGGTCCCGTAGCAGAGTGGATGCGATCGTACCAGCACTAACTTACCAGATCCCTTCAAGACTCCAAAGTTAAGCGTGCTAGGGTGAGAGTAATACTAGGATGGGTGACCCCCTGTGAAGTGTGCTAAGAGTCCTACACATTCGGACATAAGAGAAGGATGAGGGACTAGAATAGCTTGAGGGAAATTAGAAGCGTGTGAAACTCACGGTTGGAAACTCCAGATGATTGTGAGAGATAAGGTGGACAGGCTTGGCAAAGAGAGAGAAGACGTATTACAGCTATAGAACTAGGACGAGTTTAAAATGGTATTGGTGATATTTTCTAAGTAAGGTGTTAGGAGAGGTATGTACGATATTTTATGTGTGGTCAATCAGTTTGCGTGTCCTGATAATTGACGTTGCGATGTGTTAAAGGTACTGATTGAACAAGGTATTGAAGTTCAAGTGGTAAGTGTTACAAGGCGAGGCGACATTAGTGATGTGATTCGAGTTAACAAAGAACCAATCGACCAGGATCTTGTTCTTGAAGCGATTTGATGGGCAGATTCAAGAAACGGGCGTATCTCAAGTTATAGGCGTTGGATTAAAGTGATTCAAAAGCTATGTGAAAGATGACAATCTGAACTATAAAAATAACTATTGAATCGTTTAAATCAAGTAAGTATTGAGGCCGGCACGATGGAAAGAAAATTAAGGTTTTGGGTATGAACTAGAACGAATTTTAATCAAGAACCGCGTTCTTGAATGATCAAAACAAATAAAGTTCCTAAGTCACCACTTGAAATCAATTAACGTGATAAAGAAACACCACACGCTATTGAAAACAAGATGAAGACTATCACCACCTTGCTTGGAACCAAAAACAAGGATAAAGAACACCAAATAGAGAAAATAACTCTATTGCAAAATTTAGGTTTCTGCTCAAAACGTGAATAGTATATTTACAAGTCATGAGAACCCTTTATATAGGCCTAGATTCTCTTCTTTTATGACTACAAATCCATATTCTACTCTAGAAAGGAAATAACTAAAAACAAGGAAAATAAAATCCCTATTCTACAAGGAAAAGAATAAAAAAAACTAGAATCCTACTAGAACTAGGATAAAGATCCTACTAATGATAGGAAATTAAATCCTACTATAATATAAATCAAGAAACAAGAAACCTATTTAGAAAAGGATTCAAGAAACAAGAATGGGAAATAATCTTCAAACTTGAGCTTCTTGGACTTTTCTTTTTCTTGAATTTCAATCTTGTGTTTCTTGATTTTCTTGGATTTCTTGATCTTCTTCATCTTTCATCATTCTCCCCTTGTTGAGAAAGACTCATCCTCGAGTCTAAAGGCTCCATAAACGGTGAAATATTAGCCAAAAAAAAATAATTGGGAACAACCCATACTTACCAGGCTCTAAGTTGCATTTTTCTAACTTTTCATAGAGCTTCATCATGTTCAAAGAAAACTTTGCATATGGCCGAACTAAATCCCACTTTCTTAGTGGTAACTTTATACCATGATTTCTCAAACATATCATCTTAAACTGATCTTCAATGTGTAAACCATGATCATAACTTATTTCCTTTTGATCTTCATAAATCTTGAACACTTCCGTGTCGATGTGGTATTTGCATGCAAAATCTGAGTTAGTGCCACAAAAACCTTTAAATAAATCAAATTCATGAACCTTTGGATCAGGGTTAGAGAATAAATCATGTCTTCTTATGAGCTCCTTGATGATTTTGATGCTCTCATATTTGACATGATTATAGCCACTAACCTCAATGAAATTAAGAGATATTAAATCTACACTTTCTTGCAAAGATTCAACCTTTTGAGGAATAAATCTTGCTCGAACTAGATCATAAATTAAACTCTCATTCATGGACTCGTTTTTCAGCAACTTATTCTCTTTCTCTTCCAAATCTTCATAGATTATTGGTCCTACGCAATACGCTACTTTGGTTGGTGTGGAGTAAGAAACAAAATCTGGATTCTTTTCGAAATCACTTAAAGATGGAAAATCAATAGTTGGATGCTCCAATGGATCCTCATCAAACTTTGGAGGTAAATCCTCAACTTGTGGATCCAATTCATTCTTCTCCTCCATTTGCTGTTCCATATTTATGGGACCAATGATTTGTAATTTGGTCACAAAAGAATCATCAACATACTTGTAGTCTTTAACAACATCTTCTGGATTCAAGGGAACTAAATTGATTTTTCGCCCATCCTTTGTAAAAGAATAGGTATTACGGTATACATCATATTTAGCGCCCCTATCATACACCCATGGTCTTCCAAGTAATAAGTGACAAGCATTCATCTTTGTTACATCACACCAAACAAGATCTTTATATATTTTACCAATAGAAAAAGAAACTAGGCATTGACGAGTTACCTCCAAGCCATCACCATTCTCAAATTCGATGCTGTAAGGATATGGATGATGCTTGGTTGACAAGCCAAGTTTAGAAACCATCTCTTCAGAAACAACATTAATATGACTCTCATTATCAATGATCACCGAACATACCTTACCATGTGAGGTACATCTAGTGCGGAAAAGATATTCCTTTTTCTTTTCATCTTCTTGAACCCAACGTCCTCTTCTTTCTTGCATATAATCCATGAAATTACTCAACTGAGCTCTGATACCAAATTGATGTGATTCTTCGAGTTAACAAAGAGCCAATCGACCAGGATCTTGTTCTTGAAGCGATTTGATGGGCAGATTCAAGAAACGGGCGTATCTCAAGTTATAGGCGTTGGATTAAAGTGATTCAAAAGCTATGTGAAAGATGACAATCTGAACTATAAAAATAACTATTGAATCGTTTAAATCAAGTAAGTATTGAGGCCGGCACGATGGAAAGAAAATTAAGGTTTTGGGTATGAACTAGAACGAATTTTAATCAAGAACCGCATTCTTGAATGATCAAAACAAATAAAGTTCCTAAGTCACCACTTGAAATCAATTAACGTGATAAAGAAACACCACACGCTATTGAAAACAAGATGAAGACTATCACCACCTTGCTTGGAACCAAAAGCAAGGATAAAGAACACCAAATAGAGAAAATAACTCTATTGCAAAATTTAGGTTTCTGCTCAAAACGTGAATAGTATATTTACAAGTCATGAGAACCCTTTATATAGGCCTAGATTCTCTTCTTTTATGACTACAAATCCATATTCTACTCTAGAAAGGAAATAACTAAAAACAAGGAAAATAAAATCCCTATTCTACAAGGAAAAGAATAAAAAAAACTAGAATCCTACTAGAACTAGGATAAAGATCCTACTAATGATAGGAAATTAAATCCTACTATAATATAAATCAAGAAACAAGAAACCTATTTAGAAAAGGATTCAAGAAACAAGAATGGGAAATAATCTTCAAACTTGAGCTTCTTGGACTTTTCTTTTTCTTGAATTTCAATCTTGTGTTTCTTGATTTTCTTGGATTTCTTGATCTTCTTCATCTTTCATCAATTAGTCTCTCTAAAATTAAAGTTGGATAATCCTGATGCAATCATATCAGGGAAAAGGGAGGAAGTGAGTATACAAGAGTAAAAAGATTAGGATGCCCTGAGAAAATGAGAGGTGTAAGCAACGGAGGTATGTTGCTAAAAAGGGTTAACTCAAGCTTCAAGATGGGAATCTTGAAGGTAAGTACAGCGGCAAAGATCCATTCGGATGAATCTCGAAAGTAATTATACGGAAAGAATGGAGTATGTAGTATGGAGCGGAAGACAAATGTAAAGGGTTCGAAATCATATTCTGATAAGTGGGACTGAAGGGCAGTGACAATGAATAAGGATGTTAATTGGGAGAAAATAAATAGGTTTTGCAAAAAAAAAAACGCCAAGGGATTTCCGGCTCTTGGGGGGAAATCGAAGAGATAAATGTGCAACCATACTGACATGATTACCTCGGAAACGGGAAAGCCTTCGAAAAAGATGATTTACCGATAGAACAGATTTGCATTCGGAAACGATATTTTATGAATTTCAGGGACAATACCATAAAAATAGCAAGTGGAGAAGAGTGCTTCGGGGGAAAGGGACTCAAGGAAGGTCCTGAGGACGAAAGTAAGAAAAGCACACTAATTGATGGATTAAAGAAAATCTAACAATCACCAAGGACAGGAGAAAGGATAATAAGTAAACAAGTCTGGCCAAGAGGCAGAACATCAGCAACATAAGATAAGAACCTTGATAAATAATACAAATATTCGATTATAAAGGAAAATAGAACGATACACGGGGGATATGCATAAATATGAAACAGCTGTAGTGTTAGAAAGGAAAATGAAGACTCGACGAAAGAAGAAAGAAAAGGGTGTACTTTGTAAGGATTTCATGATAAGAACAAGAAGCGGCAGATCACTGGAAGAATTATGACGCATAGCAGTGATACAAACAAGTAGTAAGGAGAATTATGGACAAATGAGCTAAGCAAATAAAAGGAGGAGTCGTGGAAGTGTATGGTGTGGAATATTGACTGTTGACGGTATAGTACAGACCCAAATAGGAATTGGGAATCTAGAGCAAAAAGAATTTCAAGGGTATTAAGAAGATAGTTGTGGAAAAAGACTAGGGTTAACGGAGCGAGGTATAATCGGACACTCCATTAAGGGGGCATAATGAATTCCCCTGTCCCCACTAATTCATTAACCCATGGAATTACTAGTCATAAAAGGTAGAAATGAAAAGACAATAAAGAAGACATCTGGAGCGGATCGGATATGCATAAGTACTTCGGTTGAATACAAAGACTTCAGCTACCAGAAAGGAACAAAAGTCAAACTATACGATGAAAGAACTCCGAGGATATGAGGCATAGAAAAGTAGAAGGATCGTTAAGGTCGGCCAAGTGATTATCAAAAAAATAATTAATATTCAAAGGTTACTGGGTGTATAAGAACATCCTTAAAAAGGGGGGAAGAGCAGATTTAGTCCTGAAATGAATTATGACCTTCTCAAAATTCCAAAGAAATAAACGTGTTAGTTTGAAAAAGCCAAAGTTCGATAATGTATCAGCAGAAAATAGAAACTGATTGAAAATAAGTATATTATGGGGCAGGTATGAGAAAGAAAGTGTGATAGGAAAATAAGGGGAATTAACGAGTCAAAGAAAATGATGTGAGATATGATGTTTTTAGACCATGGGTTGAAATCGTTCGTATCAGAGAAATTTTGACCGTATTTAAATATGCAGTAACATACCCTGAAAGATAACAAAGAGAATAGGAAAGGTTTTCAAGCCACCCAGAAATGAATGGATACAAAGAACAATTGGGTCACAGCGAAAGGGAATCTTAGTGCCAGAAGCAATGGAAATTTTAACAAAGGATAATTAAACGCAGTTTGGAAATCTCCAAAGAAAAGGAAGGCGGTGCGCTTATGGATAGCAAGATAGCAGTACCTCTAGGAAATAGAAAGTATCTCATAGGTTGCCGGTTATGCCGAATGTGAGAGCATGTGTTATAGAACTATACGAACAATCATCGTGAGGAAATACCCAACAACATGGTGTAAGAACAACGATTGAAAGCCAGAGAAGAATAAAGGGTTAGCAAATGGTAACCAGTACAAGAGAACTAAGGATGAGCATCCTCATGTTGAAAGGGAGTTATTACAAATTGAGGTTTTACCTCAGTTCTATGCCTGCAAAATTTACATTGCAAGATTTGAGGAGAAGAAATTAAAGGAAAAGTTCCAATATGAGGTCGAAGATATTTTGAGCGATGGATTAGTTTGAACGATGATTATTAGTTTATCATAAGTGTAACCATGTTATGAGGAATGATAATGACGGTGGGGAAACGTTATATATATATATATATATATATATATATATATATATAAGAGATTATTTGAGGTAACTAACCACTAAGAATAGGGATTCATTAGCAAAAAAATGCTACTACAAGTCATCTGAGCATTATTATAAGTTAAACTATGATGTCATAGTCGAGCAAAGGAGTTGTCCACTAATAGGGAAATAAAGAGCGAGAAAAAGAGAGTATTCGTAGGATGGAGAGTAGCCGTGACATAATAAGGCAAGATTACTGTAACGGGGACAGAACGAGATAGGGATACTGGTTGATTTCTGATTATGAACATGAGAACAATAGAGCTCCAGCCAAAGACACCATTATCCTCAGGTATGTGATGCTTTTTTGAATGATTTTTTGGTTGTGGCCAACATGGGTATTGATGTTGTAGCCCTGGCAGGCATTGCATATTTTGGGTTGACGCGACAGGATGGTAGTGGTACAATTACAGGGGAAACTTTGGCAAAGTTTTTGTAGAAATCCCTAAGAGCTTAACATTCGAGGACGAATGTTCCTAAGGGGGGAGGAATGCTACACCTCAAAACAAAAATTGAGTCGTTTGCGTTGTAAGTAAACTAACGTAAGCTCGCAGAGGTCATGGAACCCTTAAAAGGCTAATGAATACTCTTAACAAGTGTTAAGCAAGTATCTAAAGGTTCCGAGATCAAGCAAATCGAAGAAAATAAGTTTGTCAAAAATTTGTAAAAAAGTTGACAAAATTTTGGGCCAACTTTGGAGGGGTATATCTCCAAGCATATTAGGAGTTTTAAGGTGTTTCAAGAGCCTAGAATGAAGTTCGTCGATTGTAGTTTCTAACGCAGAAAACCGCACGTGTATATGACATTAGAATAGAGCATTATGGACGTTACAAGTTACGCTGACAGAGCAGAAATGCGCACTATAGTAGCCACGCTGCTACAGTGTCACTGACTTTATCGACCTATAAAAGGGTCAAGACCCCATTTTTTGTCACCAAAAAAATCAGATCAAAGGCTCAACCCACACAAAGGGAAATTATGTTATAAAAAAGTAGAGGGTTTGAAGTGATTTTGCTTAATCAAGGCTCGGGGAGCGCATAGTTGTGATTATACTATCGTTTTGTGACGAAATTTGGCTTGGAATCGAGGTGAATATTGAGGATATTGCTATTTTAGTGGGAATAAGGTATGAATCTCTTACTATTAATGTTAATCTTGGTTTCTTTACGGAGATAGAACCGTCAAATAGTCGTATAATAGTTTTGTTGGAACAAATATGGGATAAACCCCATATGGAATGTTTATGGAGTATTTTGGTATTGAGAATATTATGATTGATGTTGGTATTGTTGTTTTTGTTGGTTGTTGAATTGAGATTTCGGACTAGGCATATAAACAGGGGAGATGCTCTCCGATTTTTGACAAGATATAAAATAGTTTAATATGAAAACCTAGCATAAGCATATAACAATGAGTCTAACGATAGTGTGAATCCTCTTGAATGTAGATTTACGAGTACAGACGGATAAGCGTAGATAATAGGAGGTTGCACAGGTATGTTAAGGCTCGTCCCTTTCTTTCAAAGGCATGATTCCTATGTTACGATTCCATAAATGTTTCCATAAACTCCTTGTTTTCAAAAGCTAGAAGTTTATGATTCTTAAAGCTTCTCAAGATGTTAAAGATGAGAATGATTCTCTGATGATTACAATGATAATGATGATTTTATAGTTAAAGGTTCCAAGTTTATGATTTCAATGATGATATGAGAATGTTGAGTTATGTCATGATTTCTCAATCTTATACATTGTTGTTGGTCTCATCTCATGTTATTCGTCCCTTCGAGGTGATATATAGCGATAATGAATAACCCATAATATAAATCGGAGGTTATCGACCCTACGTCACTCCGATAGAGTAGTAACCTAATTGGGCTCTTGTGCATGTTATATGAATTTATATGAGTAATTTAGATACTTACCGCGCTTAATGGCCGGACAAGACCCAACCTTAATGGCCGGGCAAGGCAATATATATATTCCACTGCGCCTTAATGGCCGGACAAGATACTATATATATTTTACCGCGCCTTAATGGCCGAACAAGATATTTTATATGTTTCACCGTGCCTTTACGACTGGATAAGATACTATATATGTATATATGGAAAGGGTTTTTAAAAAAAAAGCTAAGCATGCACGACATCTGCCTTAAAAAGGCATTCAAAGTCACAAGCTGATCTCTTTTATATTACGGTATCTTCATACTTTCATTATGTTGTTATTCATGTTTTACATACTAAGTACATTGCTCGTACTGTCGTCCCGTCTTGTGGACGCTGCGTTCATGCCCGCAGGATCAAGTAGCCAGCCAGACGATCCAGACCAATAGGATATCCTCTCCGCGGCAGTCAGTGCGCTCCATTGATCCGGAGCTGCGGCCCTTTTAGTATGCTGTTTTGATATATAAATATATGGGTATGATAGGAGCCTTGTCCTGTCTTTTCTACAGTCTGTATTCCATAGTGGTTTGTAGACGGTGATATATAGCCGTGATGTTATGCGTCCTTGTCGGCGCTTGTTTTGTCGTATAGTATATGTAGCGGCCTAATCGGATTACACTGCAACTCTCAGTATTTATGTTTATATGTATGTATTGGCCGTGAGTTCTCGAGGCGGTGTTTCTTGTGTTGGTTGTTCAGGAGATAGTATAGCTCAGTTATATATTGTGTATGGACCCAGGGTAATCAGTGAGAAGTAAATGCAAGCACATGATTGCTTGGCTAGTAGTGGTCAGGCACTCGTCACGGCTCATCAGTTGGGTCATGACAGAGCTTTTTTCAAGAAAAGAAGAATTCAATGGATCAAATGTTCATATTCTCAAAAGCCATGCGGCAGAACTACTAATCATCGCAATCATATTAGCCGCAGGAATTATTTGAATTCTCAGATATTTTTGACCCAGTCATCTTGTTGTAGTGACCCACTTAGTCATTTTGAGCTTTCTAAGTCGATATTTGTGACTTGCGATGATGGGTGGCATGGTCCAGAGGCAATCGCGCCGGGTTTGGATTTATGTTAATGAAAGTTGAGCTTTCTATGTTCAGGAAATGAAGATGTTTGACCAAAGTCAACATTATGGATAAATGCATCATTTTGGAAGTTTTGTTTATTCTATTAGGTCAAAAATGTGATTTTTGACTTACTCGAGCATTTGGATCAGGTCCTATGGCGTTCCAATGTGATTTGGGTTTTTTAATTTTTTTTATTAACATTTGATTTGGGTATTTGGTTGGAAAGGTAGGTTTTTGATGTTTGTGAGTTGACCTTGGTCGACACCGGCTAAATATGACCCCTTTTGGAAATTCTGAGTGTGCGAGCGAGTTTTCTTGCAATAAATTGTAAATATTACCATACCAACAAATGAAATAAACGTTACACCTAAGAAAGCATCTACAACATTGACCACCTTCTAGGAAGAGTGTCAACCACTAATAGACTTCTAGATTAGTATCTAATTACAGAGATTTTGTATAAAAGAACTACATTTCCTACCTTTCTTTGTGTCTTTAAATATATCCAGCCTTTTCTTAACCACATTTTGTATCTGTTGAACTACAAAATTGCTACTCACATTCTTCCCTTGAAAAATACTGTTAGTTCTTGCCATCCAGGTGTAGTAGATCACAGCACCATTGGAAGCTGCTAGTATATCTTTCTTGAGTATATTACAGTGCTTGGACTTGATGATCTGTATATCTTCCTGAATTCCTCTATGTTGGAATATAAACTTGAGCCACCCTTGTATTGAATCCCACACTCCTCTTGTCCATGTACAATATGAGAATAAGTGATTTGCGCGAGCGAGTTTGTAGCGTGTATTATGACTGAAATGCATATCTGGTTTGTTTCCGGGGAGTTTAGAATGAGCTTCAGGTGTTGGATTAGGAATTGGCGTAAACCAAAAAAAAAATCTAGTTCAACTGTTATCTAGTGTTTTTGCAAATGCAACGACCAGTTTGCCTTTGCGAGGACTGTAATTGCGGGGTCCAGTTCACATTTGCGAAAAATGAATTGGGTTGGGGTTGTTTGTGTTTGCGAGGTGTTGTTGGCAAATGTAGAGCTCTCTGTTGCGAGCCAGGGGTTACATTTGCTAAGACCCCTGGTAATAATAAAATACATGTTTCGTGAAAAACACTTCATTCTTGCATATTTTGAGTTCTAGACTTTGTATTTGAGAGATTTCACGGGCATTCTTCCAGATTTGACCTAGGCGTAAGGATCTAACCTAAATCTAACCATTTCCCCATGTCTCCATCCTTTAATTAGAAGTTTCTTCCATGATTTCGAATAAATATCTAGGGTTTTCCATAAGAAATTGGTTTTATTGAGATTTGTGAAATTGAGGATCTGTTGTGGTTAGAATTAGGATATGGACTATCTAGACTATGGGTAAGATGAATTAATACTTAAACTCCATAAGAAATTGGTTTTATTGTGATTTGTGAAATTGAGGATCTGTTGTGGTTAGAATTAGGATATGGACTATCTAGACTATCTAGATACTGCATTTGAACATATTGACTCATTCGGAAGCTCAGAGGAAGGGGAAGGGTGCGGAGTGACTCTTCGGCTTCGGATTCAGGCAAGTTGAGATTTATTAGACCCTTTATGTAGTGCTATGTGTTGATGAATGTAATAAAGGGGTGTAATGGGGAAGTGGGGGTCCCGTACTTGTCAGATGATGAGAACTTGTACGAGTACTGTTGTAACTGTATGGGTAACTAAAACATGAACTAAAATGCAGAGTGACGGAGATTATGAGTTTAGCCTTCATGCCATGAAGATAGTGGAAAAATTCATTTGGTTGGTACGATTGCTTCTTATTTTGGCTATGATGGCCACAATTGATTGAATACTTGTGAATATTGACTTGATTTTCATTCATCGCTCCACATCTCCTCTAAACTATGAAAAGGACATTTACACCTGATATTGACTTATTTTTTGCATTTTCATAGTGTACGCATATCTATTTATACTTTCATGATATTATACATATTTGATTGACGAAATGTAAGACAGAGGCCTGGGAGACCGGATATTTGATATGGTACATGGACGTAGTGATGACAATATTATAGCCAAATAGCTGAGGCACGATGTGATCTGAGATACCTGGTATTCCAGATGGGTGTATGGACCTCATGAGTCCCCCGTTGATCACGTAAAATCTACCGTAGGAGCGTGTGTATACCGGTGCATATGGCCATTGCATTGCATATGTTACACCTTGGAAAATTTCCCGTTAACGTACAGTGAATAGGCTAGTGAAGGGAACGACGTTGTGATAAGAAAGAAATAGCATTTAAGGACCCTAATCGAGATTCAAAGACATTTGATATAAGGGAAGAAGGTTGTCAAGGAAAGCGAGAGATATGTTGCGTGTCGGGTAAGAATTATGAGCGACGAGCTAATGATAGCCTAATAATGTTTTGGAGAAGAGTTATAATATCCCTTATATTGTTAACGAGGTGTTAAACAAGTATCAAGAAGGCTTCACAAGGATTTGAGGTCAAACGAAGTGACGAGAACCAAAATCAGAGAAGAGGTAGATTATACGACCGATTATACAGTCCGTATAACCTGTCGTATAATGGTCACAGAATGAAGTTGTTGAGGGGGTGATTTCACGGTCACTTATACGGACCGTATAATGTGCCGTCAAATTGACAAAGAATGTGATGGTCACTGGAGTAGTTTCACGGTCACTTATACGGACCATATAAATTTATACGGACCGTATAAGTGTCTGTATAATGATGTTGGGACAGCTTTTTCATTTATAAAAAGAGCACCCAAGTTCATTTAATTCATTTTATTTTCTCTCTCCACGACCCAGTAGCTCTCTAGAACTTTCCAAACTCCTCATATACAAGAATCCAAGTGAAATTAATGATTAACTTCATCAAATCGAGGGAAACAACTGCAAGAAACTCACTAGGGTTCACCTAAGGCAAGAAATTTCATGGGAAATGAAACTAGGGTTTTGCTCAAGTGACGTATTTCCACCTAAAGTTCAAACCCACACCATCTAAGGTATGTTTTATGGTATTTCTATGTTATTTAAGGTATTGGAAAGTTGAAACACTTGGATTGTAGAAGGATATAGGAAATGGGTCATGAATGTGTGAATAGTGTCATTGTTGAGTAGTAGTTTGGGGTGAGTTATGAATATTGGCATGTTGCGATAATAAGTACGCTATAAATGACATTTAGAAGATGGGGTAAGTATTATATGTGAGAAAACGAGATAGTGAACTATAACCACAATTTTGGAGAAATCGAAGTGAAATTGTGAAATGCGGATAATGTAGGTGAATGATGATTGTTGCCTATTATATTGTGAATGTGTTATGGAAGTTTGGGAGTTGATATATGATATGGAGAAATTAGTAGAAACAAAGGAAATGCTGCCCATGTTTCCCTAGAAATAGTAACACGTTCTTGTAATCGATTAACTAATGTTGATGCGAATCCTCTTGATGGTAGAAACGCGAGCATCGAAGGAGAACGATCAAGTGATAAAACTGTTAAACGAAACAGGTATGTAAGGCTAGTCCCTTTTTTCAAAGGCATGACTCCTATGATATGAATCTTCTAAATTTTCCATAATTTTCCTAAATAAAGGAACTATGAGTCCACGACTGTAACGAGCTATATATATATGAGGTAAAGAATAGAGATACGACGAGCAAGATAATGATGATGATGATGAGTTAAGTATAAAGAGTCCTAGAGTTAAGTAAGATGTCCATGAAGCTAATGATTCTAGGTATGGTTTCACTGATGCTTTTCCTTGCATACACTCACCTTAACATATTAGTTCCTCCAAGGTGATATACGATGTGGATGATTACTCCATACTATAATCGGGGGTTCACGACCTTATGTGACCCCGACATAGCCACAGTTGCCTTCAAGTTCTAATGTATGTGTTGATGATAAATGTATAATCATGCTAAGTCATGATATGCCTATCAGATGTGTAATAATGATGAGTATATGATTGATTATGTGACGATACGATTCCACCGTGCCTAGTTGGCCGGGCACGTCACCGCGAAGGCGGGCTGCATACGATTCCACCATCCCTAAAAGGCCGGGCATGTCCCTAAAAGGTCGGACTAGGCATATAAGGCGGGCTGCTATACTTACACCGAGCCTAGAGTGTCGGGCATGATCACCACTAGTGGGCGGTATATGATGGTTACCCGGATGCGGGTTAACGATGATGATGATGATACGATGCTATATGCGCTATGATGATACATGTACTATGATTATATAAATATATGATATATGTATGAAATGTATTAACCTATAAAACTCATGCAGGTTATATCCTCCTCATGTGGATTATGATTCTTCTATTATGTTCATTTTATTCATGTCTTACATACTCAGTACAATATTCGTACTGACGTCCATTTTCTTTGGACGCTTTGTTCATGCCCACATGTAGACAGGGAGACGGTGCAAACCCATAGGAGCCATCCGCAGATTTACAGGAGCACTCCATTATTCTGGAGTTGCTATTTGGTTTATTCTTTTGTGTAGATATATGTATATGTATTTTTGGCACGACGGGGTCTTGTCCCATCCATACATCTAGTACTCTAGTAGAGGCTCGTATATACGCATTTGTGGGTATTATGGTCTCACGATGCTACTATTGTGTAATTATTATTATTTTGATAGCCGAAGGGTTTATGTATATAAAGGTAATTATGTTTTCTAAACGAAAAATGATTTTTCTATGATTTGCGTATGAATGTAATAAAAGAACGCTTAATGAGTATGATGAGTAGTAGAATGAGTGGTGCTCGGTGGTTAGCTCTGGGTACCCATCATGGCCCCTAGTCGGGTCGTGAAAAAAGTGGTATCAGAGCAATTCAGTCCTAGGAAGTGTCTACGAGCCGTGTCTAGTAGAGTCTTGTTTATGGTATGTTGTGCCCCACACTAATAAACAGGTGGCTACAGAGAATTTAGGAAAAATGACCATCTTTCATTTTAAGAGATCGTGCGATAGAGCTGTATTATAAGATTGTCTCCTCCCTAATAGTGTGTTATGATTTCAGAAATGCCGCCAAAGGGAAAAGCTACAGTTGCCCAGAAGGTCAAGACTACGATGAAAAGGCGGGTGGAAAGAGAGCCTCCAATGAATGTAGAAGAGGGTGAATCACATAATGAGGCCCCATCTAATACTTCCTCCACCTCGCCCAATGTAGAAGAACAAGGAGGAGCTTCAGCTCCAGTTCCTCCACCGGTTGCTTCAGGTCAACAAGTGACCGACGCTATTCATCTATTGACGCAGTTAGTTGCCGCCCAGGCATAGTGGCAAAATTTTTGAACGATGATTATTAGTTTATCATAAGTGTAACAACGTTATGAGGAATGATAATGACGGCGGGGAAACGTTATATATATATATATATATATATAAGAGATGATTTGAGGTAACTAACCACTAAGAATAGGGATTCATTAGGAAGAAAATGCTACTACAAGTCATCTGATTATTATTATAAGTGAAACTATGATGTCATAGTCGAGCAAAGGAGTTGTCCACAAATAGGCAAATAAAGAGCGAGAAAAAGAGAGTATTCGCAGGATGGCGAGTATCCGTGACATAATAAGGCAAGATTACTGTAATGGGGACAGAACGAGATAGGGATACTGGTTGATTTCTGATTATGTACAAGAGAACAAAAGAGCTCCAGCCAAAGACACCATTATCCTCAGGTATGTAATGGTTTTTTGAATGATTTATTGGTCGTGTGGCCATGTATTGATGTTGTAGCCCTGGCAGGCATTGCATATTTTGGGTTGACGTGACAGGATGGTAGTGGTACAATTACAGGGGAAACTTTGGCAAAGTTTTTGTAGAAATCCCTAAGAGCTTAACATTCGAGGACGAATGTTCCTAAGGGGGGAGGAATGCTACACCTCGAATTTGTTTTTTGAGTCGTTTGCGTTGTAAGTAAACTAACATAAGCTCGGAGAGGTCATGGAACCCTTATAAAGCTAATGAATACTCATAACAAGTGTTAAGCAAGTATGTAAAGGTTCCGAGATCAAGCAAATCGAAGAAAATAAGTTTGTCGAAAATTTGAAAAAAAGTTGACAAAATTTTGGGCCAACTTTGGAAGGGTATATCTCCAAGCATATTAGGAGTTTTAAGGTATTTCAAGAACCTAAACTGAAGTTCGTCGATTCTAGTTTCCAACGCAGCAAACCGCACGTGTATATGACATTAGAATAGAGAATTATGGACGTTACAGGTTAGGCTGACAGAGCAGAAATGCGCATTACAGTAGCCACGCTGCTACAGTGTCACTGACTTTCCCGACCTATAAAAGGGTCAAGACCCCATTTTTTGTCACCAAAAAATCAGATCAAAGGCTCAGCCCACACAAAGGGAAATTATGTTATAAAAAAGTATAGGGTTTGAAGTGATTTTGCTTAATCGAGGCTCGGGGAGCGCATAGTTGTGATTATACTATCGTTTTGTGACGAAATTTGGCTTGGAATCGAGGTGAATATTGAGGCTATTGCTGTTTTAGTGGGAATAAGGTATGAATCTCTTACTATTAATGTTAATCTTGGTTTCTTTACGGATATAGAACCGTCAAATAGCCGTATAATAGTTTTGTTGGTAGAACTATGGGATAAACCCCATATGGAATGTTTATGGAGTATTTTGGTATTGAGAATATTATGATTGATGTTGGTATTATTGTTGTTGTTGGTTGTTGAATTGAGATTTTGGACTTGGCATATAAAGAGAGGAGATGCTCCCCGATAATCGGCAAGATATAGAATAGTTTAATATGGAGACCTAGTATAAGCATATAACAATGAGTCTAATGATAGTGCGAATCCTCTTGAATGTAGATTTACGAGTACAGACGGATAAGCGTAGATAATAGGAGCTTGCACAGGTATGTTAAGGCTCGTCCCTTTCTTTCAAAGGCATGATTCCTATGGTACGATTCCATAAATGTTTCCATAAACTCCTTGTTTTCAAAAGCTAGAAGTTCATGATTCTTAAAGCGTCTCATGATGTTAATTATGAGAATGATTCTCTGATGATTACAATGATAATGATGATTTTATGTTTAAAGGTTCCAAGTTTATGATTTCAATTATGATATGAGAATGTTGAGTTATGTCATGATTTCTACATCTTATACATTGTTGTTGGTCTCATCTCATGTTATTCGTCCTTTCGAGGTGAGATATAGCGATGATGAATAACCCATAATATAAATCGGAGGTTACCGACCCTACGTCACTCCGATAGAGTAGTAACCTAATTGGGCTCTTGTGCACGTTATACGAATTTATATGAGTAATTTAGATACTTACCACGCTTAATGGCCGGACAAGACCCAACCTTAATGACCGGGCAAGGCAATATATATATTCCACTGCGCCTTAATGGCCGGACAAGATACTACATATATTTTACCGCGCCTTAATGGCCGGACAGGATAATTTATATGTTCCACCGTGCCTTAACGACCGGATAAGATACTATATATGTATATATGGAAAGGGTTTTTTAAAAAAAAGCTAAGCATGCACGACATCTACCTTAAAAAGGCATTCAAAGTCACAAGCTGATCTCTTTTATATTACGTTATCTTCATACTTTCATTATGTTGTTATTCATGCCTTACATACTCAGTACATTGCTCGTACTGTCGTCCCTTCTTGTGGACGCTGCGTTCATGCCCACAGGATCAAGTAGCCAGCCAGACGATCCAGACAAATTGGATTTTCTCTCAGTGGCAATCAGTGCGCTCCATTGATCTGGAGCTGTGGCCCTTTTGGTATGCTGTTTTGATATATAAATATACGGGTATGACAGGGGCCTTGTCCTGTCTTTTCTACAGTTTGTATTCCATAGAGGTCTGTAGACGGTGATATGTAGCCGTGATGTTATGCAGCCTCGTCGGCGCTTGTTTTGTCGTACAGTATATGAAGCGGTCTAATTGGATTAAACTACAACTCTCAGTATTTATGTTTATATGTATGCGTTGGCCATGAATTCTCGAGGCGGTGTTTCTTGTGTTGGTTGTTGAGGAGATAGTATAGCTCAGTTATAGATTGTGTATGGACCCAGGGTAATCAGTGAGAAGTAAATGCAAGCACATGATTGCTTGGCTAGTAGTGGTCGGGCACTCGTCACGGCTCATCAGTTGGGTCATGACAGAGGTTTTCTCACGAAAAGAAGAAGTCAATGGATCAAATGTTCATAATCTCAAAAGCCACGCGGCAGAACTCCTAATCATCGCAATCGTATTAGCCGCAGGAATTATTTGAATTCTCAGATCTTTTTGACCCAGTCATCTTGTTGTAATGACTCACTTAGTCATTTTGAGCTTTCTAAGTCGATATTTTTGACTTGCGATGATGGGTGGCATGGTCCAGAGGCAATCGCGCAGGTTTTGGATTTATGTTAATGAAATTTGAGCTTTCTATGTTCAGGAAATGAAGATGTTTGACCAAAGTAAACATTAGGGATAAATGCATCATTTTGGAAGTTTTGTTTATTCTATTAGGTCCAAAATGTGATTTTTGACTTACTCGAGCATTTGGATAAGGTCCTAAGGTGTTCCAGTGTGATTTGGGTTTTTTTAAATTTTTTATTAACATTTGATTTGTGTATTTGGTTGGAAAGGTAGGTTTTTGATGTTTTGGAGTTGACCTTGGTTAACACCGGCTAAATATGACCCCTTCTGGAAATTCTGAGTGTGCGAGCGAGTTTTCTTGCAATAAATTGTAAATATTACCATACCAACAAATGAAATAAACGTTACACCTAAGAAAGCATCTACAACATTGACCACCTGCTAGGAAGAGTGTCAACCACTAATAGACTTCTAGATTAGTATCTAATTACAGAGATTTTGTATAAAAGAACTACATTTCCTACCTTTCTTTGTGTCCTTAAATATATCCAGCCTTTCCTTAACCACATTTTGTATCTGTTGAACTACAAAATTGCTACTCACATTCTTCCCTTGAAAAATACTGTTAGTTCTTGCCATCCAGGTGTAGTAGATCACAGCACCATAGGAAGCTGCTAGTATATCTTTCTTGAGTCTATTACAGTGCTTGGACTTCATGATCTGTGTATCTTCCTGAATTCCTCTATGTTGGAATATAAACTTGAGCCACCCTTGTATTTAATCACACACTCCTCTTGTCCATGTACAATATGAGAATAAGTGATTTGCGCGAGCGAGTTTGTAGCGTGTATTATGACTGAAATGCATATCTGGGAGTTTAGAATGAGTTTCAGGTGTTGGATTAGGAATTGGCGTAAACCAAAAAAAAAATCTAGTTCAACTGTTATCTAGTGTTTTTGCAAATGCAACGACCAGTTTGCCTTTGCGAGGACTGTAATTGCGGGGTCCAGTTCACATTTGCGAAAAATGAATTGGGTTGGGGTTGTTCGTGTTTGCGAGGTGTTGTTGGCAAATGCAGAGCTCTCTGCTGCGAGCCAGGGGTTACATTTGCTAAGACCCCTGGCAGTAATAAAATACATGTTTCGTGAAAAACACTTCATTCTTGCATATTTTGAGTTCTAGTCTTTGTATTTGAGAGATTTCATGGGCATTCTTCCAGATTTGACCAAGGCGTAAGGATCTCACGTAAATCTAACCATTTCCCCATGTCTCCATCCCTTAATTAGAAGTTTCTTCCATGATTTCGAATAAATATCTAGGGTTTTCCATAAGAAATATGGTTTTATTGAGATTTGTGAAATTGAGGATCTGTTGTGGTTAGAATTAGGATATGGACTATCTAGACTATGGGTAAGATGAATTAATACTTAAACTCCAGTTTTGGCCTTCTGGGCTCGGGGTACCATTTTGAGTTCATTTTTTGACTCCAGACTAAAGTATAGCGATATGGGTGTTGTTGGATTTGTTTAACCTCGTAGAGTACCGATTTGATCATGTTGAACTCGATCTCACAATTAAATTACTGTTTTGGCCTTCGGGTTTGGGACGTGCTTTTGGGTTGAATTTTTGACCCAAATTGTTTATATGGTAATATAGGTATTGTTAGACTCATATTCCTATGTAGATACTGCATTTGAACAGATTGACTCATTCGGAAGCTCAGAGGAAGGGGAAGGGTGCGGAGTGACTCTTCGGCTTCGGATTCAGGAAGTTGAGACTTATTAGACCCTTTATGTAGTGTTATGTGTTGGTGAATGTAATAAAGGGGTGTAATGGGGAAGTGGGGGTCCCGTACTCGTCAGATGATGAGCACTTGTACGAGTACTGTTGTAACTGTATGGGTAACTAAAACATGAACTAAAATGCAGAGTGACGGGGATTATGTGTTTAGCCTTCATGCCATGAAGATAGTGGAAAAAATCATTTGGTTGGTATGATTGCTTATTATTTTGGCTATGATGGCCACAATTGATTGAATACTTGTGCAAATTGACTTGATTTTCATTCATCACTCCACATCTCGTCTAAACTATGAAAAGGACATTTACACCTGATATTGACTTATTTTTTGCATTTTTATAGTGTCCGCATATCTATTCATACTTTCATGATATGATAGACATTTGATTGACGAAATGTAAGACAGAGGCCTGGGAGACCCGATATTTGATATGGTACATGGATGTAGTGATGACAATATTATAGCCAAATAGCTGAGGCACGGTGTGATCTGGAAAACCTGGTATTCCAGATAGGTGTATGGACCTCATGAGTCCCCCGTTGATCACGTAAAATCTACCGCAGGAGCATGTGTATACCAGTGCATATGGCAATTGCATTGCATATGTTACACCTTGGACAATTTCCCGTTAACGTACAGTGAATAGGCTAGCGAAGGTGTCACGACCCAGCCCCGTGGGCCGCGACTGGCACCCTACCTGGGTACCCAGACCAAATCGCATATTCATTTCCGAGTCTAAACTTATTTCAGAATTTTTCAAAAGTTATATCAAACATAATTTATATCGAAAATCTGTCTTAAGCGGTCATATCAAATCAAACTCAAACAAAGCGGCGGAATAGACATCGCCGGTCAAAATACAAATATATACAAAAGGGCCATTTGGGGCCATCATATCAAACGGACCGCTTTAGGACCCGAAAGCAAAATCAGACAACATACACATAGGACCCTCGCCCCACAAAGATGACTACAGGCCTCTACTAATTCAAAACATAACATATGGCGAGACAGGGCCCCGCCGTACCCAAACCGTCAAATGTACAAAGTATATACAAAGTGGAGGAGTCTGTACCAAGAGTGGACTCCGGATCTAGCAAGAGTACTCCGAGAAAGAAATAGGTGAAGCCTACTGCGGAAGATCACCGGAATCTGCACCTGCGGGCATAAAACGCAGCCCCCGGAGAGAGGGGGTCAGTACGGAATATGTACTGAGTATGTAAAGCACGGAGTACAGAAATATGAATCAAAATCGAAAGCAAATCAGATGTCAAAGTCTGTATCGAAATCATATACATATATATTATGCAAGTAAAATCATGCAAACGCTTAAGAACGTGGTCGCCACTCCGACGCTGGCGCCACACACAGCATAACACCAGAAGGTTTCAAATCTCCGTACATCCCCGAACATAATCGTAATCATCGGTGAGCGTATCGCATCCCGAGCCATATCACAGCATAACTCCAAACGGAACCCGGCCCTATGGCGAAGCCTTGGGAACCGTAACACAGCATACGGCCGAATTATCATAAGGCGCACGAATCAAAACCGGCCCGGGAACCGGCGAACGAAGTCATAATAAGGCACGAACGGAGTCGTGAGCAAACAAATGCAAATCGTCTTTCAAAATAGTGTTTCAAAACAAAGTAAATTCATAAATCATATCATATTACAAAATAGTCGAATACTTAGTCGACATAAAGTTTCATTTCGCAACACGTTTCCAAAATGGTCCATATAATTCAAAAACATAGGTTAGCGTATCGAATTGTCCAAACCTACCCCGTAGGAGGATGTTCCAAAGATCCGAAGTAGTATGTACAAATTTATTGTCAAAGGTGGCCCGAAGGGCAAATCGGGCATTTTGGGGTAGCGGGCCCACCTCGAGTCGAAGTGAGGTGACGAACATATTTTTACGAGCAGTTATATGCCAAGGGTCATACATAATCATTTCTAGGTTACCCGACCACATTTCGATAGGTTTCGGACGAATAGTGGCATTCTAGCCAAAAGGGAGCCTTTAGGCTTCAATCGAATTGAATGAATAGTAACTTTTCTGTGGATCGGGTTTCGAGGAGCAGAAATGCTCCGGAAGGTCTCATATTCAACTAACACCCTAAGATATGCCAAATAAAGAATTGGGAAGCTTCACATACCTCACAGATGTCGTAAGCTCCTCCAAAAGTCCCGTCCCGTTTCGTCAAAAATCTGCAAATGGTCAAAGTTACCAAATGAGATCCTTAGGCTCAAAAATGCCTTTAACTCCATAATTGCCTACCGAAATTTCGGCAGCATTTCCCCTATAAATCTAACATCCCCGAGGCATAACTCGGCTCAAATTAACCAATCACAACAGCCCACACATCAACAACCAAACCAAACAACAATCAAACCATTCTAGCTTTAAAGTTCTACATGATTTCTAAAGTTGGCAACTTCCATTCAAACTTTCAAAATTCCAATTCTATATCTACAAAATTGTATGCATTCCCACATTCAAACTTATATAATCCCATTCTAATTACAAACCATGCCATACACGAAATTGCATAAAAATCCATTATTTTCCCAAATTCTTCAAAACATCTAAAATGCACTACGAACATTCTAACTCCCGTCGTTTCATTCCGAATTCATCAACATCAATATAGATTCATATCTAAAGTCTATAACACCCAAGATATACATTGATATACATAAAGATACCGAAGGTATACACTTTCCGATAATATTCAAAATCATTTTTTTTCAACGCCAATTTCATTCACCAATTAATCGTTTACGATATAAGGGCCACAACAACACATTCTACCAACTTAAACAAGATCAATTCAAACCAATTTCCCTCTCTATGGCTCACGGCCATACACACTACACACACACACCCACACGTTTCCATTTATGTCCAAATTACGGGATTCTCGTCTACTTCCAATCCTTAACACATTCATAGCAATTCTATAACATTAGAGGGGCAAGATTCTTACCTTTTACTAACTTTCCGACTTGTCGTAAACGGAATCCTTGTGCCAAACCAATTATACCACGTCGGAGAGCGTCTTGAGTACTTCACAAATATGAGAAGAACAAGATTTTTGGATCACAAGGAAGATTGGGATTTTTCTTTCTCTTCTCCTCTCAATTCGGCCGAATGCCCCCTTTTCTTGGTGTTCTTGATTTTTATGATTTTTCTCTTGAATAATACTAAGTGTTATTAGTATATATCCACTTATGGGGTCATGTGCATAGCACATGCCCCTTTAATAATGGATTTGGGCCTCACTATGGCCGGCCCCCATTTGATCTTGGGCCTTGATTTTGCATTGCATTTTCTTGGCCCAATTCGAGAAAAGTCCCGTTTTGTAATTCCCGAAACTAATTTCCGAAATTCCAAATTTATCCTCGGCCTTCCCCGAGGTCTTAGCATTAAAGATTTCACAACCAACATAGTCATATTCACAAAAATTAAATTAGGTCCTTCTAATACCCGAGTCATAGTTATTTCTCGATTTCCAATCGTACGAGAACACGGGGCCTAACATTCTCCCCCCCTTAGGAACATTCGTCCCCGAATGTTAAATAAATCTTATAAAGGCTCACAAACATAACGGGAAAACCATTTTATATAAATAGCACACATGGTCCATCCGTTCATTGGTACAACAAATACAAAAATCTAGATTACAGGAGGCGTAGGGAATAAATGGGGGAATCTCTTCTTCATCTCATCCTCCGCCTCCCAAGTCATCTCTTCCCGGTTGTTATTGCGCCACAGAACCTTAACAGAAGGAACTTCCTTAGTGCGCAATCTCCTCACCTGACGATCCAGAATAGATACCGGCTGCTCGTCATAAGATAGCTGCTCCGTCACCTGAAGATCATCTACTGGGAATATCCTGGAAGGGTCACCAATACATTTCCGCAGCATAGACACATGAAACACCGGGTGTACGGCCTCCAAGTCGGATGGTAAGTCTAGCTCATAGGCGACCTCGCCTATCTTTCGCACGATCTGATACGGTCCAATGTACCGGGGGCTCAACTTATCCTTTTTACCGAATCTCATGACACCCTTCATGGGCGACACCTTCAGGAATACCCAGTCGCCAATCCGGAACTCTAACGGTCGACGTCGTCTATCTGCATAAGCTTTCTGTCGACTCTGAGCAGCCAATAATCGTTCTCGAATAAGCTTTACCTTATCTACAGCCTCCTGGATTACATCTGGCCCAATCAACTTAGTCTCGCCCACGTCAAACCAGCCAATAGGAGACCTGCATCTCCTGCCATAAAGGGCCTCGTACGGAGCCATCTGAATGCTGGAGTGATAACTGTTGTTATAGGCAAACTCAATAAGCGGCAAATGATCATCCCAGCTGCCCCTAAAATCAATAACGCAGGCCCGCAACATATCTTCGAGCGTCTGAATAGTGCGCTCGGCCTGCCCGTCGGACTGAGGGTGAAAAGCTGTACTGAGACTCACCTGAGTCCCTAATCCCTCCTGAAATGACCTCCAGAAATTTGCTGTAAACTGGGTACCTCGGTCAGTAATAATAGATATCGGGACTCCGTGAAGTCTGACTATCTCTCTGATATACAATCTGGCATAGTCCTCAGCCGAATAAGTAGTCCGGACCGGAAGGAAATGGGCTGATTTCGTCAGCCTGTCCACAATAACCCAAATAGAGTCGTACCTGCGTAGCGTACGCGGCAACCCAACAATGAAGTCCATATTAATCATCTCCCATTTCCAGGCTGGAATCTCCATCTCCTGTAACAAGCCACCGGGCTTCTGGTGCTCGACCTTGACTTGCTGACAGTTCGGGCATTGACTGACAAACTCGGCAACGTCTTTCTTTATGCCGTCCCACCAATACAAACACCTGAGATCCCGATACATCTTGGTGGAACCAGGATGGACAGAATACCGGGTACAATGTGCCTCGCCCATAATCTGCCGCCGTAAGCCCGCAACATCCGGTACACAGAACCTGCCGTCGTACAATAATACTCCTTCAGGCGAGATTTCGAACTGAGTCGTTGCTTTATTAAGGGCCACATCCCTGTACTGAATCAAAGTAGGATCCTCAAACTGGCGCTGCTTTACCTCCTGAATAATAGATGATTCAGCAATCGGGCGAACAGAAATCCCAGAATCCCCAGAATCTATCAAACGAACTCCGAGGCTGGCCAACTGATGAATATCACGAACCAGATCTCTCTTATCAGATGGAACATCAGCCAGACTGCCTACGGACTTGCGGCTAAGCGCATCAGCTACCACGTTGGCTTTCCCTGGATGGTACAGAATATCAACGTCATAATCCTTTAGTAGCTCAAGCCATCTCCGCTGCCGCAAATTTAGCTCCTTCTGTCTGAAAATATACTGGAGACTTTTATGGTCCGTATAGATATCAACATGGACCCCATATAAATAATGCCGCCAAATCTTCAGAGCATGAATCACCGCGGCCAACTCAAGATCATGAGTGGGATAGTTTTTCTCGTGCGGTCTGAGCTGCCGGGAAGCATAGGCTATGACTCGACCGTGCTGCATCAATACACATCCTATCCCAATACCAGAGGCGTCACAATAGACAACATACCCGTCAGCTCCCTCTGGAAGAGCCAAAACTGGCGCTGTAATCAATCTCTCCTTCAGCATCTGAAAGCTGCGCTCGCAGGCATCTGACCACTGGAATTTTACTGCTTTCTGGGTAAGCCTCGTCAGTGGTGCTGCAATAGAAGAGAAATCCTCCACAAACCTGCGATAATACCCAGCCAATCCCAGAAAACTGCGCACCTCCGTCGGAGTAGTAGGCCTGGGCCAATTCTGCACAGCCTCAATCTTCTGCGTGTCGACCCGAATACCGTCTGCGCCGACAATATGACCCAAGAATGCCACAGAAGTCAACCAGAACTCGCATTTAGAAAATTTAGCATATAACTTCTGCTGACGGAGAATGCCAAGTACCGTCCGCAAATGATCTGAATGCTCCTCGGCTGAGCGCGAGTAAATCAGGATATCATCAATAAATACAATAACAAACATATCCAGAAAAGGCCGAAATACCCGGTTCATCAGATCCATAAACACCGCTGGAGCATTAGTCAGCCCGAAAGACATAACTCTGAACTCATAATGCCCGTACCGGGTCCTGAAAGCAGTCTTCGGGATATCAGACTCCCGTACTCGCACCTGGTGATAGCCTGAGCGCAGATCTATCTTGGAGAAGTGTCTAGCACCCTGCAGCTGATCAAACAAGTCATCAATCCGGGGAAGGGGATATTTATTCTTAATAGTCACCTTATTCAGTTGCCGGTAGTCAATACACATCCGCAACGACCCATCCTTCTTTCTGACAAATAATACCGGCGCTCCCCAGGGTGACGTGCTGGGCCTGATAAAACCCTTATCCAGCAAATCTTTCAGCTGCTCCTTCAACTCCTTCAACTCAGCTGGTGCCATCCTGTAGGGAGGAATAGATATAGGCTGCGTATCCGGCATCAATTCAATAGAAAAATCAATCTCCCGCTCCGGCGGAAGGCCAGGAAGCTCGTCAGGAAAAACATCTGGAAACTCACTGACGACCGGGACAGACTGAAGGGTAGGTACTTCCGCTGCAGTATCGTGCACACGAACCAAATGATAGATATAACCCTTCTGGATCATCTTCTTAGCCTTGAGGTATGAAATAAACTTACCCCTCGGCGATGCAGTAGATCCGAACCACTCTATGACTGGTTCCCCTGGAAACTGAAAACGGACTACCTTTTTCTGGCAGTCGACATTAGCATAGCAGGAAGACAACCAGTCCATACCCATAATGACGTCAAACTCGAGCATGTCTAACTCTACCAAATCAGCCTTAGTGCTACGATCATAAATGGTCACAGAACAATCCCTATAGACCTGCCTCGCTACAATAAAATCCCCAACTGGCGTAGCTACCTCGAATGGCTCTATAGGCTCAGACACGATCCCAATCTTACTAGCAACGAGCGGGGAAATATATGATAAAGTAGAGCCAGGGTCAATCAAAGCATATACAGATCTGGAGAAAACCAGTAATGTACCTGTGACAACGTTTGGCGAAGCCTCCTGATCCTGGCGGCTGGCCAAAGCATATATGCGGTTCGAGGGACCGCTAGAACCTGAAGCGCCACCGCGGCCTCGACCGCGTGCTGCCGGTACTGGAATACCCCGCCCTCCAGGGCGTGCAACAGATGGAACAGAGGAAGAACCGGCGGCTGACCCTGTCTGCTGAGCCGCATTACCCGAACCACTGGCCAATGGGCAGTCTCTCATAAAGTGGCCCTGACCACCACAAGTAAAACAAGCTCCCGTCGCTCGGTAACACTCCCCGGGATGAGACTTCCCGCAATGTGGACAACGGGGTCTAGGTGGTCTGGCCTGACTGGGACCCCTGGATACCTGCGAACCTGCCACTCTGGAGCTCTGACCGGCCCCAGACGGTCCCGTACTGTCGAATCTCCGGCTGCCTGACTGAGTACCCCGGCCGGAAGAAGGAAGATATCTGTCAGACGGCTGCTGCTGCTGAGGCTGTCCGCCTCGAGAATCCCCTGAATAACCCGCGGATCTAGCCCTCTTGGGCGGCCTCCTGTCTCTATCTCTGCCAGCAGGATCAGATCTGCGACGGTCCTCCATACCCATCGCATAGGCCTGAAGCCGGGAAATATCCATGTCTGTCTGCAGTGACACGGCCATACAGCTGTCTACCAAATACCGGTCCAATCCCATAACATAGCGGTGCATCCGATCGGACATATCTGCTACCACGGCCGGTGCATATCGGGCCAGAGAATCAAACTCAAGGCTATACTCGCGAACACTCCGACCCCTCTGCTGCAGACGTAAAAACCGATCAGCTCGTGCCCGCCGTAACTCTGGTGGCAAAAAGTGGCGGGTGAATGCCGTCACAAACTGATCCCAAGTGGCTGGAGGGGCACCCTCTCCCCTAGACAGCTCCCAAGTCTCGTACCAATGAGTAGCCACATCTCGGAGCCTGTGTGAAGCCAGCTCAACTGACTCGGTCTCAGAAGCCCTGACCAAATCCAGCGAGCGTCGCATCCCCCGAATAAAGTCATGGGGGTCCTCATCGGGCTTAGACCCGAAGAACTCTGGAGGGCCACATAGCAGAAACTCCCGAACTCTCAGGCTGTCCCACCTGTCATCGTCATCATCGTCCCTCCGCCCGCGTCTGCGAGCCTGCCCTGCTACCAACGTAGTCAGCAACTGCACAGCCTCTCTCAGGGTCCGATCCTCCGCCCCTGGCTGAGGAGCTGGAGTCTCAGGTGCGGGTACACGGACCTCTGGAGCTGCCGATGGTCCTGCTCCAGGCTGTACTAGTGGGGGTGTAGCAGACCCCTCAGACTGTGGCACATCCTCAGGCAAATCATAAACACGAGCCCGGGTAGCTCGCTGTGCCTGGCTAGTCTCCCCAATCCTCGCCTTGCCCTTCTGGGCTGCCGTTGCCTTCTTCGGAGGCATCACTGCAAACACGAAGGCGAGTCAGATCAAAATCATCCTAATAGCACAGCTCTATCGCACGATCTAAGATTTCAAGGAAAGTAACATCCTAAATGCCCTGTAGCTTCCCGCTTATAGACGTGGTGCACAACACATCGATAAACAAGACTCTACGAGACACGGCCTGTAGACATTCCGAGGACAAACCGCTCTGATACCACTTTTGTCACGACCCAGCCCCGTGGGCCGCGACTGGCACCCTACCTGGGTACCCAGACCAAATCGCATATTCATTTCCGAGTCTAAACTTATTTCAGAATTTTTCAAAAGTTATATCAAACATAATTTATATCGAAAATCTGTCTTAAGCGGTCATATCAAATCAAACTCAAACAAAGCGGCGGAATAGACATCGCCGGTCAAAATACAAATATATACAAAAGGGCCATTTGGGGCCATCATATCAAACGGACCGCTTTAGGACCCGAAAGCAAAATCAGACAACATACACATAGGACCCTCGCCCCACAAAGATGACTACAGGCCTCTACTAATTCAAAACATAACATATGGCGAGACAGGGCCCCGCCGTACCCAAACCGTCAAATGTACAAAGTATATACAAAGTGGAGGAGTCTGTACCAAGAGTGGACTCCGGATCTAGCAAGAGTACTCCGAGAAAGAAATAGGTGAAGCCTACTGCGGAAGATCACCGGAATCTGCACCTGCGGGCATAAAACGCAGCCCCCGGAGAGAGGGGGTCAGTACGGAATATGTACTGAGTATGTAAAGCACGGAGTACAGAAATATGAATCAAAATCGAAAGCAAATCAGATGTCAAAGTCTGTATCGAAATCATATACATATATATTATGCAAGTAAAATCATGCAAACGCTTAAGAACGTGGTCGCCACTCCGACGCTGGCGCCACACACAGCATAACACCAGAAGGTTTCAAATCTCCGTACATCCCCGAACATAATCGTAATCATCGGTGAGCGTATCGCATCCCGAGCCATATCACAGCATAACTCCAAACGGAACCCGGCCCTATGGCGAAGCCTTGGGAACCGTAACACAGCATACGGCCGAATTATCATAAGGCGCACGAATCAAAACCGGCCCGGGAACCGGCGAACGAAGTCATAATAAGGCACGAACGGAGTCGTGAGCAAACAAATGCAAATCGTCTTTCAAAATAGTGTTTCAAAACAAAGTAAATTCATAAATCATATCATATTACAAAATAGTCGAATACTTAGTCGACATAAAGTTTCATTTTGCAACACGTTTCCAAAATGGTCCATATAATTCAAAAACATAGGTTAGCGTATCGAATTGTCCAAACCTACCCCGTAGGAGGATGTTCCAAAGATCCGAAGTAGTATGTACAAATTTATTGTCAAAGGTGGCCCGAAGGGCAAATCGGGCATTTTGGGGTAGCGGGCCCACCTCGAGTCGAAGTGAGGTGACGAACATATTTTTACGAGCAGTTATATGCCAAGGGTCATACATAATCATTTCTAGGTTACCCGACCACATTTCGATAGGTTTCGGACGAATAGTGGCATTCTAGCCAAAAGGGAGCCTTTAGGCTTCAATCGAATTGAATGAATAGTAACTTTTCTGTGGATCGGGTTTCGAGGAGCAGAAATGCTCCGGAAGGTCTCATATTCAACTAACACCCTAAGATATGCCAAATAAAGAATTGGGAAGCTTCACATACCTCACAGATGTCGTAAGCTCCTCCAAAAGTCCCGTCCCGTTTCGTCAAAAATCTGCAAATGGTCAAAGTTACCAAATGAGATCCTTAGGCTCAAAAATGCCTTTAACTCCATAATTGCCTACCGAAATTTCGGCAGCATTTCCCCTATAAATCTAACATCCCCGAGGCATAACTCGGCTCAAATTAACCAATCACAACAGCCCACACATCAACAACCAAACCAAACAACAATCAAACCATTCTAGCTTTAAAGTTCTACATGATTTCTAAAGTTGGCAACTTCCATTCAAACTTTCAAAATTCCAATTCTATATCTACAAAATTGTATGCATTCCCACATTCAAACTTATATAATCCCATTCTAATTACAAACCATGCCATACACGAAATTGCATAAAAATCCATTATTTTCCCAAATTCTTCAAAACATCTAAAATGCACTACGAACATTCTAACTCCCGTCGTTTCATTCCGAATTCATCAACATCGATATAGATTCATATCTAAAGTCTATAACACCCAAGATATACATTGATATACATAAAGATACCGAAGGTATACACTTTCCGATAATATTCAAAATCATTTTTTTTCAACGCCAATTTCATTCACCAATTAATCGTTTACGATATAAGGGCCACAACAACACATTCTACCAACTTAAACAAGATCAATTCAAACCAATTTCCCTCTCTATGGCTCACGGCCATACACACTACACACACACACCCACACGTTTCCATTTATGTCCAAATTACGGGATTCTCGTCTACTTCCAATCCTTAACACATTCATAGCAATTCTATAACATTAGAGGGGCAAGATTCTTACCTTTTACTAACTTTCCGACTTGTCGTAAACGGAATCCTTGTGCCAAACCAATTATACCACGTCGGAGAGCGTCTTGAGTACTTCACAAATATGAGAAGAACAAGATTTTTGGATCACAAGGAAGATTGGGATTTTTCTTTCTCTTCTCCTCTCAATTCGGCCGAATGCCCCCTTTTCTTGGTGTTCTTGATTTTTATGATTTTTCTCTTGAATAATACTAAGTGTTATTAGTATATATCCACTTATGGGGTCATGTGCATAGCACATGCCCCTTTAATAATGGATTTGGGCCTCACTATGGCCGGCCCCCATTTGATCTTGGGCCTTGATTTTGCATTGCATTTTCTTGGCCCAATTCGAGAAAAGTCCCGTTTTGTAATTCCCGAAACTAATTTCCGAAATTCCAAATTTATCCTCGGCCTTCCCCGAGGTCTTAGCATTAAAGATTTCACAACCAACATAGTCATATTCACAAAAATTAAATTAGGTCCTTCTAATACCCGAGTCATAGTTATTTCTCGATTTCCAATCGTACGAGAACACGGGGCCTAACAGAAGGGCACAACATTGTGATAAGAAAGAAATAGCATTTAATGACCCTAATTGAGATTCAAAGACATTTGACGAGCTAATGATGGCGTAATAATGTTTTGGAGAAGAGTTATAATATCCCTTATATTTTTAACGAGGTGTTAAACAACTATCAAGAAAGCTTCACAAGGATTTGAGGTCAAACGAAGTTACGACAACCAAAATCAGAGAAGAGGTAGATTATACGACCGATTATACCGTCCGTATAATATTATACGGTCCGTATAACCTGTCGTATAATGGTCACAGAATGAAGTTGTTGAGGGGGTGATTTCACGGTCACTTATACGGACCGTATAATGTAACGTCAAATTGACACAAAATGTGATGGTCACTGGAGAAGTTTCACGGTCACTTATACGGACCGTATAAGTGTCCGTATAATGATGTCGGGACAACTTTTTCATTAATAAAAAGAGCACCCAAGTTCATTTAATTCATTTTATTTTCTCTCTCCACGACCCGCTCTCTAGAACTTTCCAAACTCCTAATATACAAGAATCCAAGTGAAATTAATGATTAACATCATCAAATCAAGGGAAACAAGTGCAAGAAACTCACTAGGGTTCACCTAAGGCAAGAAACTAGGATTTTGCTCAAGTGAAGTATTTCCAGCTAAATTTCAAATCCACACCATCTAAGGTAAGTTTTATGGTATTTCTATGTTATTTAAGGTATTGGAAAGTTGAAACACTTGGATTGTAGAAGGATATAGGAAATGGGTCATGAATGTGTGAATAGTGTCATTGTTGAGTAGTAGTTTTGGGTGAGTTATGAATATTGGCATGTTGCGATAATAAGTACGCTATAAATGACATTTAGAACATGGGGTAAGTATTATATGTGAGAAAACGAGATAGTGAACTATAACCACAATTTTGGAGAAATCAAAGTGAAATTGTGAAATGCGGATAATGTAGGTGAATGATGATTGTTGCCTATTATATTGTGAATGTTGTTATGGATGTTTGGGAGTTGATATATGATATGGAGAAAGTAGTAGAAACAAAGGAAATGCTGCCCAATTGTCCCTCGAAATAGTAACACGTTCTTGTAATCGATTAACTAATGTTTATGTGAATCCTCTAGAAGGTAGAAACGCGAGCATCGAAGGAGAACGATCAAGTGATAAAACTGTTAAACGAAAGAGGTATGTAAGTCTAGTCCCTTCTTTCTAAGGCATGACTCCTATGATATGAATCTTCTAAATTTTCCATAATTTTCCTAAATAAAGGAACTATGAGTCCATGACTGTAATGAGCTATATATATATGAGGTAAAGAATAGAGACACGACGAGCAAGATAATGATGATGATGAGTTAAGTATAAAGAGTCCTAGAGTTAAGTAAGATGTCCATGAAGCTAATGATTCTAGGTATGGTTTCATTGATGCTTTTCCTTGTATACACTCACCTTAACATATTAGTTCCTCCAAGGTGAGATACGATGTGGATGATTACTCCATACTATAATCGGGGGTTCACGACCTTATGTGACCCCGACATAGCCACAGTTGCCTTCAAGTTCTAATGTATGTGTTGATGATAAATGTATAATCATGCTAAGTCATGATATGCCTATCAGATGTGTAATAATGATGAGTATATGATTGATTATATGACGATACGATTCCACCATGCCTAGTTGGCCGGGCATGTCATCGCGAAGGCGGGCTGCATACAATTCCACCGTGCCTAGTTGGCCGGGCATGTCACCGCTAATGCGGGCTGCTATATTTACACCGAGCCTAGAGGGCCGGGCATGATCACCACTAGTGGGCGGCATATGATGGTTACCCGGACGCGGGTTAACGATGATGATGATGATACGATGATATATGCGCTATGATGATACATGTACTATGATTATAGAAATATACGATATATGTATGAAATGTATTCACCTATAAAACTCATGCAGGTTATATCCTCCTCCTGTGGATTATGATTCTTCTATTATGTTCGTTTTATTCATGTCTTACATACTCAGTACAATATTCGTAATGACGTCCGTTTTCTTTGGACGCTTTGTTCATGCCCACAGGTAGACAGGGAGACGGTGCAGACCCATAGGAGCCACCGACAGATTTACAGGAGCACTCCATTATTCCGAAGGTGCTATTTGGTTTATTCTTTTATGTAGATATATGTATATGTATTTTTGGCACGACGGGGTCTCTTCTCGTCCATATGTCTAGTACTCTAGTAGAGGCTCGTAGATACGCATGTGTGGGTAGTATGGTCTCACGATTCTACTATTGTGTAATTATTATTATTTTGATAGCCGAAGGGCTTATGTATATAAAGGTAATTATGTTTTCTAAACGAAAAATGATATTTCTATGATTTGCGTATGAATGTAATAAAAGAACGCTTAATGAGTATGATGAGTAGTAGAATGAGTGGTGCTCGGTGGTTAGCTCTGGGTACCCGTCATGGCCCCTAGCCGGGTCGTGAAAAAAGTGGTATCAGAGCAGTTCAGTCCTAGGAAGTGTCTATGAGCCGTGTCTAGTAGAGTCTTGTTTATGGTGTGTTGCGCGCCACACTAATAAACAGGTGGCTACATGGCATTTAGGAAAAATGACCATCTTTCATCTTAAGAGATCGTGCGATAGAGTTGTATTATAAGATTTTCTCCTCCCTAATAGTGTGTTATGATTTCAGAAATGCCACCAAAGGGAAAAGCTACAACTACCCAGAAGGGCAAGACTATGATGAAAAGGCGGGTGGAAAGAGAGCCTCCAATGAATGTAGAAGAGGGCGAATCACATAATGAGGCCCCATCTAATACTTCCTCCACCTCGCCCAATGTAGAAGAACAAGGAGGAGCTTCAGCTCCAGTTCCTCCACCAGTTGCTTCAGGTCAACAAGTGACCGAGGCTATTCATCTATTGACGCAGTTAGTTGCCGCCCAGGCACAGCGGCAGAATGTTTGTCCAAGTAATCGTGCAGCTAGTACTAGAGCTCGTGACTTTATGAGTTTGAATCCTCCGGAAATTTTTGGGTCGAAGGCGAATGAAGACCCGCAAAGGTTTATTGATGAAATGTTAAGGACGTTGAAGATTATTCATGCCTCCAAAACTGAATCTGTGGAGTTGGCATCTTATAGACTCCGAGATACGTCGGTATTATAGTATAATAATTGGATATCATCAAGAAAAGAGAATGCGCCTCCTCCCGTATGGCAAGAATTTGTACATGCCTTCATCCGCCATTATTTGCCACCCGAGGTCCGCCGAGCTAGAGCGGATAAATTCTTAAATTTGAAACAAGGAAATATGAGTGCCCAGGAGTACAACCTTTAGTTTAATTCTTTGGCTAGATATGCCCCGACTATGGTGGCCGACATGGTAGATAGAGTGCACCGATTTGTGAGTGATCTAGGGCCACATTTGTTCAAGGATTGTTTGACAGCTTCGTTGCAAGATGGGATGGATATTTCCCGAATACAATCCTATGCTCAGAATTTAGAAGGACAACAACCTCCGTAGAGGGGTGATCGTGATATTGATAGAAGGTAAAGCAAACGGGCTAGATCTATAGGGGAAGGCAGTGATTATAGAGGGGGATCGAGGTAGACATATTCGAGACATTCAGGCCAGTCGGCGACTAGTGCACCTCCACAATTTGCAGATAGGAGATTTGATCTCTCCTTTCCTTCAGGACTAGGTCAGAGTTTGAGAGCTTCGGGTTCTCAGTTTGGGGGTGATTCTAGCTAGAGGAGACCACTAATGCTGCAATGTAGTCAGTGCGGTAAATTACATTCAGGGCTATGTCGCCAGGGCACAGATGCTTGCTATGTTTGTGGACAGACTGGGCACTTGATGCGAGATTGTCCCTCGAGGTATGGTAGAGGTGGGGTTCAGTCCACATGATCAGCGGCTGGTTCTTCTTCAGTGCGCCCGGTAGGGCTGACTCCCTAGACTGCAGCAGGTCAAGGCAGAGGCAGAGGGGGAGCATCTACTTCAGGTGCCACTCAGCCCCGTATGTATGCTTTAGCCAGACGCCAGGATCTTGAGTCCTCCCCGGATGTGGTTGCAGGTACACTATCCGTATTTTCCCATGATGTGTATGCATTGATAGATCCGGGTTCTACTCTATCTTATATTACTCCCTATGTTGCTCGTCATATTGGGGTGAAACCTGAGCCAATAAAACCTTTTGAGGTATCTACTCCGGTTGGTGATCCCATGATAGCTAGACAAGTATATAAAAATTGTGTAATTGTGATATGCAACCGCCAGACCAAAGCTGATTTAATTGAGCTGGAAATGTTAGATTTTGACGTGATTATGGGAATGGACTGGTTGGCCTCATTTTATGCTAGTATTGATTGCCGAATGGAAGTGGTTTGATTTCAAATTTCGGAAGAGCCCGTGCTGGAATGGAAGGGTAATACAACATCTCCAAAAGGTAGGTTTATTTCCTACCTTAAGGCAAGAAAGATGATAGCTAAGGGCTATATTTATCACTTAGTCCTAGTACATGACACCGAAGCAAAGTCGCCAACTTTCCAATCCGTTCCAGTAGTGAATGAATTTCCGGATGTATTTCCAGATGAACTTCCAGGCCTTCCTCCAGAAAGAGATTGATTTCGCAATCGATGTGTTGCCGGACACCAAGCCTATTTCCATTCCTCCTTATCGAATGGCTCCGGCAGAATTGAAAGAGCTAAAGGCACAGTTGAAAGATTTGCTTGAGAAGGGGTTTATTAGACCCAGTTCATCACCGTGGGGAGCACCAGTCTTGTTCGTGAGAAAGAAAGATGGTTCGCTACGAATTTGCATCGATTATAGGCAGTTGAACAAGGTGACGATAGAGAACAAATATCCTCTCCCAAGGATTGATGATTTGTTTGATCAACTACGGGGTGCCAAGTGGTTTTATAAAATAGACTTGAGGTCGGGTTATCATCAAGTGAGAGTTCGAGAAGCGGATATTCCTAAAACAGCTTTCAAAACGAGATATGGCCATTATGAGTTTTGGGTGATGTCGTTTGGGTTGACCAATGCTCCGGCAGTGTTCATGAATTTGATGAATAACGTATTCAGGCCTCTCTTAGATTTATTCGTGATAGTATTTATTGATGATATTCTGGTGTACTCTCGCACAGAATCAGAACATGCCGATCACTTACGTATTGTTCTTGGAATTCTTCGAACCCAAGAATTGTATGCAAAATTTTCAAAGTGCGAGTTTTGGCTGAATTCTGTGACATTTCTAGGTCACGTTATTTCAGATGATGGTATTCGTGTTGATACTCAGAAAATCGAAGCTGTGAAGACTTGGCCAAGGCCTACAACGCCTACAGAGGTCCGTAGTTTTCTGGGATTGGCAGGTTACTATAGAAGGTTCGTAGAGGGATTTTCCTCTATTTCAGCCCCATTGACGAAGCTAACCCAGAAGTCAATTAAATTTTAGTGGAATGATGCTTTTGAACGCAACTTCCAAGAGTTGAAGGACAGATTAACCTCAGCTCTAGTCTTAGCACTTCCAGAAGGGCTAGATGGTTATGTTGTGTACTGTGATGCTTCCGGTGTTGGGTTAGGATGTGTGTTAATGCAGCACGGTAGAGTCATTGCTTATGCTTTGAGGCAGCTGCGGAAACATGAAAAGAACTACCCAACTCATGATCTCGAATTGGTTGCAGTTATTCATGCATTAAAAGTGTGGAGACATTACTTGTATAGCGTGCATGTCGATATTTATACAGATCACAAGAGTCTTCAGTACATTTTCAAACAAATGGATTTAAATCTGCGGCAGAGGCGGTGGTTAGAGTTATTGAAAGATTATGATGTGAGCATTTTATACCACCCCAGAAAAGCAAATGTAGTAGCGGATGCGCTTAGCTGCCGATCAATGGGCAGCCTATGTGAAGTTCCTCCGAAAAAGAAAGAGACGATTTATGAGCTCCACCAACTAGCTAATCTTGGAGTACGTGTAATTGATTCGGGTAGTGCAGGAATTGATATAAATGATCCCACAGTTTCATCCCTGAATACTAAAGCGAAAGAACGCCAGTATAAAGATTCTCATTTGTGCAATTACAGAGACACATTTCATGAAAAAGAGAAGTCTCCATTTGAAATTTCCACAGATGGAATTCTCAGATACCGAGGCAGGCTATATGTTCCGAATGTCGCGGAATTGCGCTGTCGAATTCTAGAAGAAGCTCATTATTCTCGGTATTCTATTCACCCAGGTGAAACAAAGATGTATCATGATCTCAAGTTGATATATTCGTGGGATGGCATGAAAAGAGACATAGCAGAATTTATAGCTCAATGTCCAAATTGCCAGTAAATGAAAATCGAACATCAAAAGCCACGAGGATTATTGCAAGAAATGGAAATCCCTACTTGGAAATGGGAAGTGATCAACATGGATTTTATTGTGGGGTTACCTCATTCCCGAGGCAAGTATGATTCCATATGGGTGATTGTGGACAGATTTACGAAAGCAGCTCATTTTTTTCCAGTCAGAACCACATTCTCAGCAGAAGACTATGCAAGGCTGTATCTCAAGGAAATTGTGCGACTCCATGGTATTCCGATATCCATTATAACAGATACAGGAGCGCAATTTACAGTGAAGTTCTGGAAATCTTTCCAAGAAGGTCTAGCTGCCCAAGTGAAGCTTAGTACGGCATTCCATCCGCAAACTGATGGGCAAGCCAAACCTACTATTCAGACCTTGGAAGATATGCTACAGGCATGTGTACTAGATTTCGGTGGTAGTTAGGATGACCACTTAGCTTCAGTCAAAGTCCTGTGGCGAAATAACAACCGAGAAGAAATGACTTGGGAGGCGGAAGAGAAAATGAAATCCACATATCCGCACTTATTCCAACCCCCAGAAGAGATCCACGATGAAACATCAGGACTATGAGGTATGTATGCTTTCTTTTCATGCTTTTAGTCGTGTGTGGCCAATTTATAGTGCTATTGTGTTGTGGCCCTGTGAGGCAATATTATTATGGGTTGTTGTGACAGGAAGGTAGTGCCATATTACAGGGGAAACGCTGGCGAAATTTTCGTAGGATTCCCGAGTGTTTAACATTCGAGGACGAATGTTCCAAAAGGGGGGAAGAATGTTACACCTTGGAAAATTTCCTGTTAACGTACAGTGAATAGGCTAGCGAAGGGCATGACGTTGTGATAAGAAATAAATAGCATTTAATGACCCTAATCGATATTCAAAGACATTTGACGCAAGGGAAGAATGTTGTCAAGGAAAGCAAGGGATATGTTGCGTGTCGGGTAAGAATTATGAGCGACGAGCTAATGATGGCGTAATAATGTTTTGGAGAAGAGTTATAATATCTCTTAGATTGTTAACGAGGTGTTAAAAAGGTATTAAGAAGGATTCACAAGGATTTGAGGTCAAACGAAGTGGCGAGAACCAAAATCAGACAAAAGGTAGATTATACGACCGATTATACGGTCCGTATAATATTATACGGTCCGTATAACCTATCGTATAATGGTCACAGAATGAAGTTGTTGAGGAGATGATTTCCTGGTCACTTATACGGATCGTATAATGTACCGTCAAATTGACACAGAATTGGATGGTTACTGGAGCAGTTTCACGGTCACTTATATGGACCATATAAATTTATACGGACCGTATAAGTGTCCGTATAATGATGTCGGGACAGCTTTTTCATTTATAAAAAGAGCACCCAAGTTCATTTAATTCATTTTATTTTCTCTCTCCACGACCCAGTAGCTCTCTAGAACTTTCCAAACTCCTCATATATAAGAATCCAAGTGAAATTAATGAATGATTAACTTCATTAAATCAAGGGAAACAAATGCAAGAAACTCACTAAGGTTCACCTAAGGCAAGAAATTTCATGGGAAGTGGAACTATGGTTTTGCTCAAGTGAAGTATTTCCACCTAAAGTTCAAACCCACACCATCTAAGGTAAGTTTTATGGTATTTCTATGTTATTTAAGGTATTGAAAAGTTTAAACACTTAGATTGTAGAAGGATATAGGAAATGGGTCATGAATGTGTGAATAGTGTCATTGTTGAGTAGTAGTTTGGGGTGAGTTATGAATATTGACATGTTGCGATAATAAGTACGCTATAAATGACATTTAGAACATGGGGTAAGTATTATATGTGAGAAAACGCGATAGTGAACTATAACCACAATTTTGGAGAAATCGAAGTGAAATTGTGAAATGCGGATAATGTAGGTGAATGATGATTGTTGCCTATTATATTGTGAATGTTGTTATGGATGTTTGGGAGTTGATATATGATATGGAGAAAGTAGTATAAACAAAGGAAATGCTGCCCAATTTTCCCTCGAAATAGTAACACGTTCTTGTAATCGATTAACTAATATTGATGTGAATCCTCTTGAAGGTAGAAACGTGAGCATCGAAGGAGAACGATCAAGTGATAAAACTGTTAAACGAAAGAGGTATGTAAGGCTAGTCCCTTCTTTCTAAGGCATGACTCCTATGATATGAATCTTCTAAATTTTCCATAATTTTCCTAAATAAAGGAACTATGAGTCCATGACTGTAATGAGCTATATATATATGAGGTAAAGAATAGAGATACGACTAGCAAGATAATCATGATGATGAGTTAAGTATAAAAAGTCCTAGAGTTAAGTAAGATGTCCATGAAGCTAATGATTCTAGGTATGGTTTCATTGATGCTTTTCCTTGTATACACTCACCTTAACATATTAGTTCCTCCAAGGTGAGATACGATGTGGATGATTACTCCATACTATAATCGGGGGTTCACGACCTTATGTGACCCCGACATAGCCACAGTTGCCTTCAAGGTCTAATGTATGTGTTGATGATAAATGTATAATGATGCTAAGTCATGATATGCCTATGAGATGTGTAATAATGATGAGTATATGATTGATTATATGATGATACGATTCCACCGTGCCTAGTTGGCCGGTCATGTCACCGCGAAGGGGGGCTGCATACGATTCCACCGTGCCTAGTTGGCCGGGCATGTCACCGCTAATGCGGGCTGCTATATTTACACCGAGCCTAGAGGGCCGGGCATGATCACCACTAGTGGGCGGCATATGATGGTTACCCGGACGCGGGTTAACGATGATGATGATGATGCGATGATATATGAGCTATGATGATACATGTACTATGATTATATAAATATACGATATATGTACGAAATGTATTCACCTATAAGACTCATGCAGGTTATATCCTCCTCCTGTGGTTTATCATTCTTCTATTATGCTCATTTTATTCATGTCTTACATACTCAGTACAATATTCTTACTGACGTCCATTTTCTTTGGACGCTGTGTTCATGCCCACAGGTAGACAGGGAGACGGTGCGGACCCATAGGAGCCATCAGCAGATTTATAGGAGCACTCCATTATTCCGGAGGTGCTAATTTGTTTATTCTTTTGTGTAGATATATGTATATGTATTTTGAGCACGATGGGGTCTTGTCCCGTCCATATGTATAGTACTCTAGTAGAGGCTCGTAGATACGCATGTGTGGGTAGTATAGTCTCACGATGCTACTATCGTGTAATCATTATTATTTTGATAGTCGAAGGGCTTATGTATATAATGGTAATTATGTTTTCTAAACGAAAAATGATTTTTCTATGATTTGCGTATGAATGTAATAAAAGAACGCTTAATGAGTATGATGAGTAGTAGAATGAGTGGTGCTCGGTGGTTAGCTCCGGGTACCTGTCATGGCCCCTAACCGGGTCGTGAAAGAATACTATTCACTTGCACTGCATGCATTCCTTTATATTTCATACTATTTATGCTTGATTAACTTGATTTTGTGCTGTATGTGTCACGACCCGTCTCGAGGGCCGCGACGAGCGCCCGGTGCTAGCCCACCCGGGCATCCCTTGGCTTACACTTCACTTACATTTAGGTGGGCCAAATAATTAAACATACATTTCTAATCACTATCCATGCTAGTCCCATTGGACGACAATGCTTTCATATCATGGTTGGCATCTATACCACGTCAATGTACATGAGTGGTCAAGGCTATCAAAATAATATACAAAATATAGGCCGACAAGGCCAGACACATCTAACCATATTCACATGTCTACGAGCCTCTAAGAAGAGTATAACATATCACATAAGCGGGACAGGACCCCGCTATGCCCATAATTATATACACAAAAGAATAAGTACCCAAAAGCTATGGCTTCGAATGAAATGGAGCTCTGCTACGTAGTTTCTAAGAATACAGCTATGGCTCGAGCCTGTCTCCCTGTGCACCTGCGGGCATGACGCAGCGTCCACAAACAAAAGGACGTCAGTACGAAGAATGTACTGAGTATGTAAAGCATGATCAATATCAATATAGAAGCATAATAAGCATCATAAGAAATAGCACTTGATGGGAGGCGGTGTTATCATAATCATGGGCACTTACTTGCCTTACATAGGATCTTTCCATTTATAATGCGTATTTACGTACACTACAAGAAAAAGGCTCTTCAGAGACCAATATTTAAGGACAAGTCATGAATCTAGTCCCTAAAAGTATACTTATAGAGACGAGTTTTTCTTCAGGTCATAATTCTTAAACTTTATTGCGAAGGGACTAAATCTTGTCACAAAAATAATAAATATCTGGCCCTTATTTCTCTAAGTTGTGTAACCCCACACAATTGTTCCTCAATAAAATGAAAGAAATAAAGAAATAAATATACTCTGGATTAAATCTCTCTCAAAATTACTTGTCTATTCCTTAAATCCCTAATAACTATAGGCACACCACTATCTCAGATTCATCTATAGGTCCCCACTAATAAACCCTAAACCTTTATCATCTACAACAACAACAATGAAGAACTTTCGTTGTGCCTCTCTCTATATTCGGAGCTTCCATTCTACACTCTGTAAAACTTACCCTTTTCTAATTGCTTAGACTTTTTTTCTGTGTGGTTCCTCTATAAATATTCTAAAAATATTTTCCTAAAATCAAATGTGATGTTAGCTGGTTTTGATTTTGGATGTGATTGGGTTTCAAAGTCTAACGCTATGGCACTGGTAAGTAGCTCAAGGCTTTTTTCATATCGTAATTTTTCTGGTTTTAAGAATAGATCTGAGACTTTGATTTTTTGGTTAATAGATGAATTGTGTTGGTTATTGGTGTAATATTCTATATTTTTTGCTGGTTTCCTAGTAGTGGTAGACTAAAATTGTAACAATGCTTTGTGAACTGAACAACTATTGTTTATTCTACCCAATTTTTTTTGGTTCCTCTATGACAATGGTTGGTAACCTTTTTGGAGTTCATTTGAGGAATAACCCTTTTTGAAATTTCTATTTGCTTCAATGATTTTATGGGAACTTGATGGACACTTAAAGATTTGCAAGGCAAATCTAGTTTGTTACGAGAGGGTCGTGGATAAGTTGACGGACAATGAGGAGGCCGAGCAGTTTTTTTGTGGCGTTCATGGATTTTGAGGAGAAGTGTAAGGAGACAAAGAGGGCTAGGTGCATATATAAGTTTGTGTTCAATCACATAGTGAAACGGCGAGCCAAGGATTTGTACAGGAAGTTTGTGGCGTTAGAAAAGTGGTATGGTGATAAGGAAGGTATTGAGGATGCTATAGTTGGAAAAAGTTTGTATCAATATGAGGATGAAGTAAGAAAAAATCCACGTAACTATTATATGTGGTTTGAATATATTTGGCTGGAAGAGAGCGTTGGAAATAAAGAGAGGATTAGAGAGGTTTATGTGAGAGCCATTGCTAATGTTCCTCCTGCTGAAGAGAAGCAGTATTGGCAGCGATACATTTTCTTGCGGTAAATTTGACAACCTTTACTTCAAATGTGATATTTGAATTCTGTTTCAGATACCTTATTTTGTTTATTGGATGACTTTTCTCTTTTTAGCATTAATTATGCATTATATGAAGATCTTGATGCACAAGACATAGAAAGGACCAGAGATGTCTACCGGTAAGACATCATTGTCTCGATTGAAATATCACTATGTAGTTCATTTAGTTGATGAACTGTATTATTTATCATGCTTTATGTTTAATACTGTGGAGTGCCAAGTGTTGTGATAGTAGGTCACTGGTAATGGAAAACCTAATCTAGCTTTACCAACAGTGCTTTCTTTTGTATGTATCTTATACAACAACAACAACAACAACAGCCCAGTGAAATCCCACATCTTGGGGTCTGGGGAGGGTATAATGTACGCAGACCTTACTCCTACCAAGGTAGGATGGCTGTTTCCGAGAGACCCTCGGCTCAATAGAAGCATAAAAAGGGGGTCAGATAAGGTTAAAAGATTTCAAACGATATTGCAATGAAATAATGCAAGCGACACAGTAAAACAGGATAATCAAGGAATTCAAAGCGATATGGAAATGCAAATCACGAAAGCGGCACAGATAAAATAGAGTAATCAAAGTACAGAAAGTAGCAAATAATAACATAAATCAAAGCACAAGAAATTATAATGCGCTAATGCGCCTACTAATAAGGAAAGATAACGAGACTTATATACTAGCCTTCTACCCTAATGTGGGTCCTCCACACCTTCCTATCTAAGGTTATGTCCTCGGTAAGCTGTAACTGCGTCATGTCCTGTCTAATCACCTCTCCCCAATATTTCTTTGGCCTACCCCTACCTCTTCTGAAACCATCCATGGCTAACCTCTCACACCTCCGCACTGGGGCATCTATGTCTCTTTTGTATGTATCTTATCTCTTTGTTAATTAGAAGGGCTAAAGGGGTTGTATGGCATGTGTCAAAATTATTCCAATATTCCCCTATTAATTGCATGGTTTAGGTACTTATCAAAATCTTTTGCCTGGTTTAGGTAATTATGAGATAAGAGTTGGAGTGCTGAGTCAAACTATTAGAGCCAAGACTCCACCTTATAAACATAATGAGTCGGTTCCTCAATTGGTCATTGAACTTGTAGAAATAACCCAGTAAAGTAACTTTTGAATTTTTTCTGACAACAAGGTCATCAAACTATGCTCATGTTTCCAATAAGGTAAAAACGAACAGAAAGTTAAATATTTTAACGATTGTTTGCATCCTCATCTTTTTATGATCCATTTAGTGAGTCAGTTTTCCCATCTGGTTTTGCCCCAATATTTACAACATTGAATGGTAACATATCAACTATGAACTCAGAGAAAAATATGGAGAGAACTGAAATTATAAGAATAGAAGAAATGGAGTTCTCCATTTTCATGTTTCTTGATGAGATATGAAATGATTAATTAAAGACTAAAAAAGAGAAGATTAGAGTTGAGATAATGAATGTGGTTGAGCTGTTTCTGAGTTGAGATATATTTAAAATTGAGCTCTACAACTTGTTATTATTTAGTTTTATACATCATATATGAGTGACTTTTATGAAATACATGTGGAATAAAAAGCAAGAAACTGTTTTTGTAGAGTAACTTACATTCAAGAATGAAAATTTGAGATAGTAGAGAAGCATGGGCATATCTTGGTCACATGTTAAAGACTTTAGCCACACACGGAAAAAAAAACAGATCAAAACAATTAGTACTAACTAAGTAAAAGTTTTTGCAAGAAGCTGAAGGAAGCACTTCAAGCTTATATGGATTTGAAGTCTTTCTGACATAAAATATATCATTGACCTGAACTGTTTTTCATTTTCTGTTCATTAAACATAAAAATTACTAAAAACAAAGGATTTTTTAGATGAGAGAAACCAAAAGTTGGTTATCAAAGAATAAACAAGAACTTCTTCAAGAAAGAGAGAAGAAAAAAGTTCCATATCACATAAAATGGTTCTGTAACATTTATTCAGTTAATTGATGGGTCAAACGAAAATGGATCCTAAAAAGTTGAGGATGTAAACTTTGGTAAAATATTTAACTTTCTGTTTGTTTTTACCTTATTGGAAACATGGCCATAGTGTTATGATCTTATTGTCAAAAAAAATTCAAAAATTACTGTAATATGTTATTTCTACAAGTTCAATGACCATTTGAGGACTTGGCTCAAATATAACTTATCAGTATGAATTTTGTTCCATTTATTTGTCTTATGTCCACATTGTATTTTCATGATCAATTTTGAAGCAATTACATTCACGCTTTCACAGATGAATTGTGCTTTGGGATAATTTTCTTCAAGAATATGACAGCTGCAGAGCTGATAGAGAAACAAATGGCCGCTTAAATCATCTCGGTGAAGAATGAAACAACAGCTTCTCCAGTTAGTACATACAAATAGTTATGACTAGGTTCTTGTTTCGTATTTTGACTTGTTTCGGGATTTGAGCAGCTTATCATAGATCTTTTTTTAATTTTTTTTAATAAATTTATGGGTAGATGCTAGTTATGCAAGGTCACAAGGTAAGCTAGATTAATAGCTATTGATGGGTATGCAAGTTCGCAAGGTAGCTATGCAAGGTCGCAAGGTAGCTGGTTTAATTTCTTTCTCCAAAACCAATGTTTTGACTATCCTTAATTTTTTTGTTTGACCACTATTTGTATGATAAATAAGGCATATTGATTTCTGTTGATAAGGATTTAGCGAGGAAGTTGAAAGTATCAGCGTGAAAGGGTCTTATCTCTTCAAATATTACATATGGCAGCTTTTTGTGCATTATTCCAAAGCATTGAATCTCATCTCTTAAGTACATATTTGTCCACAAAATTTGTTCTGTTCTCTCATTTTGGTGTTAAAGGGGCAGCAAAAGGCATGTTGAAAATTTAGGAAAGAGCCCCTGTATTTTTCAATTTCCAAAAGGTATCACCTAAGCCTTCTCACTATTTGTTGCCTCCCTGTATTCTCATGTAGAATGATCATGCACTGCAATAATTGGTGGAAGATGCAAATGAATATCTTATATGGAGAACATGTCTAGTCACCTCCTTTTTTCAATTCATTGAAACTATAATTCATTGACTAATTTGTGCAAGCCTTACTTATGTTTCTGCTCGTCACCGACTCATGAGAGATGCATGATGAAGTATTACATGTTAAATTAATACGAAAAGTGCATATTGGCTACTTTTTATAGCTTTGATTCTCTTTTACCATTTTCCCAGTCAATTGTATTAGCAAGATGGTCAATCACATTATGAATGACTATAAATCAACTATATTTAGCTTTCCTGAAGTTCTAAGCATTGTAGGTATTCTGGTGACTATTAAAGATTGTATGCAATATCAAGGCTGATTGGAGATTTGACGACTTACTCATAGTAGATATTGTGTTTGAGATGGATATTTCAATAAAATCACTACAGGTTTGCAACTTAATTTGCCTTATTCGGAAGAACTAATAGTGTACTTCTTACTGGGGGTGGTACTGGTACGGCATTTATTTTCTGTTGCCTTTTTTTTTTCCTCAAGCATGGTCATTTCCTAGTTATCCTTGAGTTATTTGTAGCTAGCTTTAGAACATGCTTAGTTGATACAACAATGTGGTTTCACAATTATTTAACCAAATTTTATAGTTATTTTTAGTATATATTTGCTAAGGTGTTGGGGAATGCAAAAGATATAACTCTATTAAGACTATGATTTATAGATTCACGATTATGATTATTTAGATATTTCAGCTTTTGAATGACCAAAAGTTATTCTAGATTGAAGTTTCTTAAATTGCTTGGGGAATCACTTCTTAAGTCATTAATGTGTGTAGCCAAGTTATATGGATTTGTGATTGGTTAGAAGACTGATAGTACTCTCTTCATTCTTAGAGCTCAAGGATTAATGAAAAAAAATTAGTTTCAAGTATGTTAAATTCTTTTGTGATGTTAAAGTAATCATTGTCCCCGTCAAATGATAGATTTATATATGTACCCTGACGTACCTAGTAGCTTCTGTTTCACAATTTATTAAGGTTTATTTATATTCTAGTTTGTTTGACTAAAGTGCAAAGATATATTAGACAAGTCAAGTATAACTGCAGTTATAATAGATTGGGATGCTTGGTTAATTTGAATTCGTTTCTATTCTTTACAGATTTTGGAAGCTGAAGTTACAAGTCAATATGAAGGTTTTGAAGGCATACAAGTGGACTGTCATTTTGCTATGAATATTATACTAGACTTATACCATAGTGTAGGGATAGATTTTATTGCTTAGGGGTTGAGTAAAAATTGTGACAAATCATTTTTTGTAATTGATTACTCTTTTTTATGTATAAAAGTAGGATTATCTTTATATCCTCTTTTTGTATTCAGATTTTTTAGTTGCAGGTACAATATACCTTGCAGATTAATTATTGATAAAGAGAAACTAGAATTCTGATTGCTAAAAGCTATTGTTTTTAGCTATAGAACTTCCAAATAGGTACCATAAAGTTGTTCTAAAAGGTATTAAGGACCAAGTTATGGCCCTCCAGTAAGAGCTACAACGAACAGATGTTAAACAATTGCGACCACAAATATGGTCTCTAACAATATATTAGGGACCAGATTAATTCTAGTACTAAAATACCTTTAACGACCAGTGAAAATATCTCGTCGCTAAAAAACTTTTAGCGGCGGAGGCTATTACGACCAGTGGCGACCAGCTATTTCTGGTCGCTATTCACCTTTAAAGACCAGTTTTGGACTTTTAGGGACCAGTTTTCTCTTCGTTAAAGGCAATTTTTCTTGTAGTGGTACATACGTCCATATCCGTATCCGTTCCATATCTGTACTCATGTTCGCATACATACCTTTATTCGCATTCATATCATATCATGTTCGTATTTATATTCGTATCCATATCATATACATAATCATATCATACACATAGCATTTACATAGCATACCCGACCAAGCAGGATCGGTGTTTCATACATACTTGGGCAACCAAGGCTCAAGGTTACTCATACCTGACCCTACCAAGGCTTCAGGGTTACATATACCTGGCCCTACTAAGGTGTCAGGGTTATATCTACCTGGCGCTACCAAGGCGTCAGGGTTATCCGTACCATCTGCAGAAGTGTGCGCGCATTACGTAGTCATATACATACTTATTTACATATCTTACACGGCCTCATAAGCTCGGGGTTCCATAATAGTCATACATAGACACATATACATAATAGCTCATAAGCATCTTTACTATTTGCATTATTATCATAAACGTCATCGACATCATTATTACTATTATCGTCATCCATCACATTTACCTTTATAGGCTTACTCGTCATACGAGGGATTTACTACAATCGGGCGTATCAATAATCGTGAGCTTACTAGCTCGGAAGATCAAATCATTTGAAGGATATCATAGTCTCATAGAAGATTTAGATATTTGGCCAAAGAACCATGCCTTATGAAAGAAGGGTTAGCCTTACATACCTTTCCGTTCAACTATTCTACACTTGCACTTTCTCCTCCAATGCTAGCGTTTCTACCTTGATTAAAGTCATACTATCATTAGAATCGATAGCTAGCATATATGACTAAAGCTAGAGAAAATCGTACAGCATATCCTTTATTTATACGACATTCCTCCATAACGTATATCAACTCCCAAACGTCAACAACACATTCACAATGCCAATACAATAGTCATTATTCATCCACATTATCCATGTTTCTCAATTTTCATTCAATTATCCATATCCATGGCTATAACACACGACTATGTCCATTCACGTACAATACCCGTCTCATGTTCTCAACATCACTTATAACACATTTCCATCACAATACATCAAGACTCATAACTCAATTCAAACTATTTCTCAAAATGGCACTATTCCACATTCATGACCCATTTTGCCATACCTTTCTACAATCCAAGTATTTCAACTCTTAAATACCTTAAACAACATAGAAGTATCATGAATCGTACCTTAGATGTCGTATGAACAAGGCTTGGCTGATAATACTCCACTTGAGCAAAAAACCCTAGTTTACCTCCATGAGATTTCTTGACTTAGCATGATCTTTGATCGTTTTCTTACACTTGATTCACTTGGTTTATGTTGTTGATCACCAAATATCCTTGAATTCTTGTGGAATAAGTGTAGAGAGATGTTTTAGAGAGAAGGGGTGTCATGTAGAAGTGGAATGAAATAATACTTGGTCCCTTTATTTAATGATCCAAAATCTGCCCGACCGTATATACGGACCAACATACGGTCCGTATAATTTATACGGGCCGTATGTCTGGCCGTATATTTGGTCCAGAAACGTTTTCCTTTCTAGGATGATTATACGGTCCCAAAAATACAGACCGTATAATTTATACGGCCAGTATGTTTGGCCGTATAACTCCCAGTGGTTCCGAAGTTCGTTTTGTCGATTCGTTTGATCTCCAATCCTTATGGAACCTTCTCAACACTTGTTCAACACTTCAATACCAATCTAAGGGACGTTATCACTCTTCTCCAATACATCATTAGAGCCACGTTAACTCGTTACTCGTATATCCTTTCCGATACTCATCGTATGCCTAGCTTCTCTTGGCCAACTTTCTCGTCTAACATCGTATGCCTTTGAAATCTCACTTAAGGCCATAAATTGTCATTTCTTACTTATGGAAGTATCATATACTTTTACTCCTCACTAGTTCATGCACTTGTGCAACAACAGAGGATTTTTCCGAGGTGTAACATTCTCCCCCCCTTAGGAACATTTGTCGAATGTTAAAGTCCTCGGGGATTCTATAAAAATTATGCCAGAGTCTCCCCTATAATATGGCACTACCATCCTGTGACAACAACCCATAATATCGATGCCTCACAGGGCCACAACATAATAGCATTATAATTTGGCCACACACGACCAAAAGCATACAAGGAAAATATACGTACCTTATGATCTTGACGTCTCGTCTTCTATCTCTTTTAGGGGCTGAACCAAATGCGGGTATCTGGATCACATACTTTCCTCCGCTTCCCATGTCATTTCCTCTCGTTTACTGCTTCTCCATAGAACCTTAAATGAGGCTACTTCTGTGTTTCTAAGCCTCCGTACTTGCCTATCTAGTATGGCAATGGGTGCTTCTTCATAAGTCAACTTTTCTGTCACTTGCACATCACTTATTAGCACGATCTTAGTAGGATCTCCAACACATTTCCGGAGCATCGAGACATGGAAAACTGGATGGACTGACTCCAAATCCGGAGGTAGATCTAACTCATAGGCCACTTTGCCTACCTTTCGCACAATCTCATAAGGTCCAATGTATCGGGGACTAAGCTTCCCCTTTTTACCAAATCTCATTACACCCTTCATCGGTGACACTTTCAAGAATACCCAATCTCTCACTTGGAACTCTAAGTCTCTTCGACGATTATCTACATAGGACTTTTGACGACTTTGGGCTGCTAACAACCGATCTTGTATGAGCTTGAATTTCTCTATGGCTTGCTGGACCAAGTCTGGCCCTATCAATTTAGCCTATCCTGTTTCAAACCACCCAATGGGGGATCTACACTTTCGCCCATATAAAGCTTCAATGATAACTGTTATTATAAGCAAATTCAATGAGTGGCAAATGGTCATCCCAATTTCCTCCAAAATCTAGCATACATGCCCGTAACATATCTTCAAGAGTCTGGATGGTGCGTTCAGCTTGTCCATCAGTCTGCGGGTGAAAGGTCGTGCTAAGGCTCACTTGGTTCCCTAGACCCTCTTGGAAAGACTTCCAAAAAGTGGCTGTAAATTGAGTCCCTCTATCGGAGATAATAGATATTGGAACACCATGGAGTCTCACTATCTCTTTATGATAAAGCTTTGCATAATCTTCTGCCGCATACGTCGTTCTGACTGGTAAGAACTGAGCTGACTTGGTGAGTCTATCCACAATCAACCATATGGAATCATACTTACGTCGAGAATGGGGTAAGCCTGAAATAAAGTCCATGTTAATCACTTCCCACTTCCAAGTTGGGATTTCTATAGCTTGCAACAATCCACCCGACTTTTGGTGCTCGATTTTCACTTGTTGACAATTAGGACATTGAGCTACGAATTCCGCTATACCTTTCTTCATTCCATTCAACCAATATATAGACTTAAGGTCATGATACATTTTCGTCGCTCCGGGGTGAACAGAATAACGGGAACAATGAGCTTCTCTCAATATCTGGTGGCGTTGACCTGCCACATCGGGAACACATAATCTGCCTCGGAATCGGAGAACTCCGTCTCCTAAAATATCAAATGATGACTCCTCTTTCTGAGGGAGTGAATCTTTGTACTGCATTAGCATGGAATTTTCGTATTGCTGCTCTTTCACTTCTGCTACTAGCGACGAGACTGTCGAATTCTGAATAGTAGTTCCCTTGCTACCGGAGTCCACTACTCGAACTCCTAGGCTAGCTAACTGCTGGAGCTCACGGGCCATTTCTCTCTTCTCGGGTCGTACATCACGTAAACTTCCCATGGATCTACGGCTGAGAGCATCAGCCACAACATTCGCCTTTCCAGGGTGATACAAGATATCAACGTCATAATCTTTTAGCAATTCTAACCATCGTTGTTGCCGCAAATTCAACACTTTCTGCTTGAAGATGTACTGAAGACTCTTATGATCTGTATAAATATCCACATGGACACCATATAAGTAATGTCTCCATATCTTTAACGCATGAACCAATGCGGCCAATTCTAAATCATGGGTTGGATAATTTTGCTCATGTTTTCGTAATTGCCTTGAAGCATACACGATTACTTTACCCTGTTGCATCAATACACAGCCTAGCCCAACACCAGAAGCATCGCAATAAACAACATATCCTTCCAATCCCTCTGGAAGTGTCAAGACTGGGGCGGAAGTCAACCTACTTTTCAACTCTTGGAAGCTATGTTCACAAGCATCGGTCTATTGAAACTTTGCTGATTTCTGGGTCAACTTTGTGAGCGGTGCAGAAATAGAAGAAAAACCTTCAACGAATCTCCTGTAATAACCTGCTAAGCCCAGAATGCTACGAACCTCCGTGGGAGTTGTGGGCCTTGGCCAAGTCTTCACGGCCTCAATCTTTTGACTATCCACTCGAATACCATCAGCTGCAACAATATGCCCCAGAAATGCCACCGAGTTACACCAAAACTCGCATTTGGAAAACTTTGCAAACAACTCTCGAGTTCCGAGAACTCCAAGAACAGTAAGCAAATGATCCGCATGTTCTGCCTCGGATCTAGAATACACCAAGATATCGTCGATGAATACGATCACAAATAAATCCAGGAAAGGCCTGAACACATTGTTCATCAAATCCATAAATAGCACCAGCGCATTAGTTAGCCCAAACGACATTACCCGGAACTCAAAATGACCATATCTGGTTCTGAAGGCTGTCTTAGGGATATCTTTCTCCCTAACTCTCACTTGGTGATACCCGGACCTCAGATCAATCTTTGAAAACCATTTGGCACCTTGCAATTGATCAAATAAATCATCAATCCTCGGAAGAGGATATTTGTTCTTAATCGTCACCTTATTCAATTGCCGATAATCAATGCACATTCTCAAAGAGCCATCTTTCTTTCGGACAAACAATACAGGTGCTCCCCACGGGGATGAACTAGGCCTAATAAAGCCTTTATCAAGCAGGTCTTTCGATTGCTCCTTCAACTCTTTCAATTCTGCGGGAGCCATTCTATAAGGAGGAATGGATATAGACTTAGTGCCTGGCAACACATCAATGGCAAAATCAATCTCCCGCTCGGGAGAGAGGCCTGGAAGCTCTTCCGGGAACACATCCGGAAATTCATTTACTATAGGAACTGACTGAAGAGTCGGCGATTCAACTTCTACATCTTGAACCCGAACTAGATGATAAATGCATCCTTTTGTGATCATTTTCCTTACCTTCAGATAGGAAATAAACCTACCTTTTGGTGATGCCGTGTTCCCTTTCCATTCTAAAACTGGTTCTCCCGGAAATTGGAAACGAACCATTTTCATTCTACAATCAACATTGGCATAACAAGAGGCCAACCAATCCATGCCCATAATAACATCAAAATCCACCATTTCTAGCTCATGCAAATCAATCGTGGTACGACGATCACAAATCACAATTACACAATTTCTATATACTCGGCAAGCTATTACTGATTCACCCACGGGTGTAGACACCTCAAAAGGTTTGATCAACTCCGGTTCGACTCTAAATCGACCCGCGACATACGGAGTAACATATGACAATGTGGAGCCCGGATCAATTAAAGAATATACATCATGAGAAAATACCGATAATATACTTGTGACCACATCAGGTGAAGACTCGAGATCTTGGCGTCCAGCCAAAGCATAAATACGGTGCTGAGGACCGCTAGAACTGGGGACTCTCCCTCTGCCTCTACCATGGCCTACTGGCGCATGTGAACCTGGCCCCATAGGGCGTACAGATGCTGAAGATCCGGCTACCGACCCTGAAGGCTGGGTCCTACCTCTACCATGAACTGAGGGGCAATCACGCATGATATGGCCTAGTCGACCACATAAATACCAAACATCTGAACCAAATCGGCATCGACCCCAATGTAACTTCCCACACTGGGAACATTGTGGTGCGGGTGGCCTTGCCGGACCCGAAACATCTCTAAACTCGGATCCTGAATAACTCTGACTCAGCCCGGAACAAGTAGATCTATCGAATCTCTGGCTGGAAAACCGTGGAGGTGCACTAGTCATAGAATAGCCTGAGTGCCTGGAAATCTGCTGTCTGTGCCCACCTCTGAACTCACTCATCGGACCCGAAGATCTGGCCCTCTTGCTATGACCCCTATCCTGCTCGCGTTCACTTCTCTGCTGTTGTAAACTTTCTTCTATGTTCTGAGCATGAGCCTGAATGCGTGCAATATCCATATTGTCCTGAAGGGACGCAGTCAAGCACCTATCCATCAAATGTGGCCCTAGGCCTTTAACAAATCGGTGTACTCTGTCACCCATATCCGCTACCATGGCCAAGGCATATCTAGCCAAACAATTGAAGCGGAGACTATACTCTAGACCACTCATGCTACCTTATCTCAAATTTAAGAACTTATCGGCTCTAGCTCGCCGAACTTCGGAAGCATATAGTGTCGGAGGAAAACATCAACAAACTCTTGCCATACTGGGGGAGGTGCATTGGCTCCCCGTGAAGCTATCCAAACTGTATACCATTGGATCGAGACATCTCTCAATCTATACGATGCTAGCTCCACCGACTCGGTGTCCGAAGCATGTATCAATTCGAAGAGTCCTCAACATACGATCAATAAAATCCTGAGGGTCCTCCTCCAATTTTGACCTAAAGAATTCCGGAGGGTTCAAAGTAATAAAGTCACAGGCTCTTGCACTAACAGCCCTGTCACCTTGCCCTGTACTTTGCCGCTGAGTCTGGGCAGCAACCAACTGGGTAAGCAAGTGTATGGCCTCTTTTATATCTTGGCCTGAAGCATCCAGTGGAGGAGCTGGAGGTGCTGGAGTTGGGGCTGAGGCTCCCTCGCGCTCCTCTAATATAGGTACCGAACGGGAGGACTGAGATTGAGCCGCACTCTGGGACTCACTTTCCTCTACTACCGGTGGCGGTGCTCTTTCAGCCCGTTTTTCTGCCACCGCCTTGCCCTTTTGGGCTGCTGTATCCTTTCTCTTTACAGGCATTTCTTAAATACACAACACACGATTAAGGGACAAGAATTTCTTATGAAGAAAGAAGGTCATTCATTCCTATAATGTCCGCAGCTTCTTGTTTATAAGTGTGGCACGCAACACACCCATAACCAAGACTCTACTAGACACGGCTCGTAGACACACCCTAGGACTGAACTGCTCTGATACCACTTTTGTCACGACCCGTCTAGAGGGCCGCGATGAGCGGTCGGTGCTAGCCCACCTGGGCACCCCTTGGCTTACACTTCACTTACATTTAGGTGAGCCACATAATTAAACATACATTTCTAATCACTATTCATGCTAGTCCCATTGGACGACAATGCTTTCATATCATGGTTGGCATCTATACCACGTCAATGTACATGAGTCGTCAAGGCTATCGAAATAATATACAAAATATAGGCCGACAAGGCTAGAAACATCTAATCATATTCACATGTCTACGAGCCTCTAAGAAGAGTATAACATATCACATAAGCGGGACAGGACCTCGCTATGCCCATAATTATATACACAAAAGAATAAGTACCCAAAAGCTATGGCTCCGAATGAAATGGAGCTCTGCTACGTAGTCTCTACGAATACAGCTATGGATCGAGCCTGTCTCGCAGTGCCCCTGCGGGCATAACGCAGCGTCCACAAACAAAAGAACGTCAGTACGAAGAATGTACTGAGTATGTAAAGCATGATCAATATCAATATAGAATCATAAAAAGCAACATAAGAAATAGCACATGATGGGAGGCGGTGTTATCATCATCATGGGCACTTACTTGCCTTACATAGGATCTTTCCGTTTCTAATGTGTATTTACGTACATACGTCCATATCCGTATCTGTTCCATATCTGTACTCATGTTCACGTACATACCTTTATTCGCATTCATATCATATCATGTTCATATTCATATTCGTATCCATATCATATACATAATCATATCATACACATAGCATTTACATAGCATACCCGACCATGCAGGATCGGTGTTTCATACATACTTGGCCAACCAAGGCTCAAGGTTAGTCATACCTGGCCCTACCAAGGCTTCAGGGTTACATCTACCTGGCCCTACTAAGGCGTCAAAGTTATATCTACCTGGCCCTACCAAGGCGTCTGGGTTATCTGTACCATCTACAGAAGTGTGTGCGCATTACGTAGTCATATACATACTTATTTACATGTCTTACCCGGCCTCATAAGCTTGGGGTTCCATAATAGTCATACATGGACACATATACATAATAGCTCATAAGCATCTTTACTATTTGCATTATTATCATAATCGTCATCGACATCATTATTACTATTATCGTCATCCTTCACATTTACCTTTATAGGCTTACTCGTCATACGAGGGATTTACTACAATCGGGCGTATCAAGAATCGTGAGCTTACTAGCTCGGAAGCTCAAATCATTTGAAGGATATCATAGTCTCATAGAAGATTTAGATATTTGGCCAAAGAACCATACCTTATGAAAGAAGGGTTAGCCTTACATACCTTTCCGTTCAACTATTCTACACTTGCGCTTTCTCCTCCAATGCTAGCGTTTCTACCTTCATTAAAGTCATACTATCATTAGAATCGATAGCTAGCATATATGACTAAAGCTAGAGAAAATCGGACAGCATCTCCTTTATTTATACGACATTCCTCCATAACATATATCAACTCCCAAACGTCAACAACAAATTCACAATACCAAAACAATAGTCATTATTCATCCACATTATCCACGTTTCTCAATTTGCTTTCAATTATCCATATCCATGGCTATAACACACGACTATGTCCATTCACGTACATTACTCATCTCATGTTCTCAACATCACTTATAACACATTTACATAACAATACATCAAGACTCATAACTCAATTCAAACTGTTTCTCAAAATGGCACTATTCCACATTCATGACCCATTTTGCCATACCTTTCTACAATCCAAGTATTTCAACTCTTAAATACCTTAAACAACATAGAAATATCATGAATCGTACCTTAGATGTCGTATGAACAAGCCTTGGCTGATAATACTCCACTTGAGCAAAAAACCCTAGTTTACCTCTATGATATTTCTTGACTTTGAGTGATCTTTGATGGTTTTCTTACACTTTATTCACTTGGTTTATGTTGTTGATCACTAAATATCCTTGAATTCTTGTGGATTAAGTGTAGAGAGATTTTTTAAAGAGAAGGGGTGTCATTTAGAAATGGAATGAAATAAGACTTAGTCCCTTTATTTAATGATCCAAAATCTGCCCGACCGTATATACGGACCAACATACGGTCCATATAATTTATACGGGCCATATGTCTGGCCGTATATTTGGTCCAGAAACTTTTGCCTTTCTGGGCTGATTATACGGTCCCAAACATACGGACCGTATAATTTATATGACCAGTATGTTTGGCCGTATAACTCCCAGTGGTTCCGAAGTTTGTTTTGTCGATTCGTTTGATCTACAATCTTTATGGAACCTTCTCAACACTTTTTCAACACTTCAATACCAATCTAAGGGACGTTATCACTCTTCTCCAAGACATCATTAGAGCCTCATTAATCCTGTTATTCGTATATCCTTTCCGATACTCATCGTATGCCTTGCCTTCTCTTGGCCAACTTTCTCGTCTAACATCGTATGCCTTTGAAATCTCACTTAAGGCCATAAATTGTCATTTCTTACTTATGGAAGTATCGTATACTTATACTCCTCACTAGTTCATGCACTTGTGCAACAACGGAGGATTTTTCCGAGGTGTAACAATATGTGTGCTAAAGTATATAAACATGAGATCTTTATGCTTATACTTGACATAATCGATATAAATATGGCATATTTATGCTTATACTCGGCATAATCGATATAAAGATGGAATCTCCACACTTAGAGTTGTCTTAAAAGGATGAAAAGGCTGAATCGTCATAATTATACTTAAAAAAGGATAGATTTGAAATCAAGCAAGAAGAGGGGTATCAGAAGTATCAACCCTCATCATATAATTTAGGGTCAGTCAACGATGTTGTTGGGTACATAATGTGCCGTGAAATTATGGCACATCTAATGCTTTTCAACTCTAAGTTTCACTTGTTTTCTAGCAAGTTTGTGTTAGTTTGATGTGTTGTGCAGGTATGTCGAAGTTAGAATGCTCAGTAAGAGAAAATCAAGGAAATCAAGTGTTTTGTACTGATATGCAATGAGTATGGACCGTCGACATGCTCGACGGTCCGTCGAGTTGCCTGGTCGATCAACTTCCTGCAGAGTGAAAAGTGCATCAGACCGTCAACTTGCATCATCGACATGATCGACGATTGAAGTCCTGCGAGTTGAAAATCTTTCATCAGATCGTCATCATGCACGTCGGTATGTCGACGATTGTCGAAGAGCAATGATGACCCGTCAAACTGCAAGCCGGCCTGGAACAGGACTGGGATTGATTATTCCGAGTTTAACTTGTATAAATACCTATTTAGGTTTTATTTTTCAGACATCTGGAGTTTTATACTTGTAATAATTACTTTTGGGTTGTTATTACATTTGAAGATTTTCCAGACAATTACATTCGTTTGCTTTCAAGTTTTATTCATAAGTTCAATATAAAATTCAATTATGCAATCTTCAATCTTCTATTGTTTTCTTTTTTCCATGAGTAGCTAAACACCTTTACCAAGGTTGTGAACCCAAAGGATGGGTGTTGTGTGATTGGGAATTGTCATTGATATGCACATAATGGATTGTTAGGGTTTATTTGTTCTTCGTTTTCATCATATAGTTAGTTGTTGCAAACATTAGCTAACGCCATCAACTTTGGTTTATTTGGGAAAATAACTAGGGTTAGGTAAGAACAAATAACAAGAACTCAAGGCTATAAACCTTGTTTAATAAATTCACTTAGGAATAAGAGGAATTTACTTGACATAATTAACGGTTCTTCATGCATACTTTCTTATCTTTGGAAAAAGTATAGAAAGAAATAATCTTTTCTTATTGAGAAATAGTCTAGATTCACATAGAGGTTAAGTGCATCCATATAAACGATCTATTAGAAGTATATCAAGATCGATACCCGTGATCATACACTTTATCTGACGGGGACACAACCTTGGTTCTTTTTACCCATATATTTACAACTTTAAATTTCTAGTCACTTTAAATTAGTTCACAAACCAAAACAACTATAAAACCCTTTTTCTGGAATACACCAGGACTGCAAGATTAGTATAATAGTTATTTAGTGAACTTTTCACACCATATTCTCTGTGGGATTTGACCCTAACCTTGTTGGGTTACTATATTTGACATTGTCCGCTTTACACTATTAAAAGTGTAAATTTAAGCGTATCAAATTTTAGCGCCGTTGCCGGGGAATATGGTTTTGAAATTACTAAATAGTGTTCTCTTCTTAAAGTATGTCATATTCCAACACACATTGTTTGCTACCTTATAAACTAGGTGATCGTGGCCAACAACGAACTTCCAGTCGACAATGCTTTAGCTGTTGAATCAGAAGCCGATGAAGACTTTGCATCTGCAATAATTCATCTGAGGGTGATTATTGCTACTATCATGTTTGATAATTCTCTCTATCATATGCTCAAACAAGAGGGATACTTTCGGAATGCAGTCGATGATAACCCTTACCAATATATAATAAACATTCTAGATATGTGCTGTCAACATATCCAATGGGGTGTGACTCAAGAAGCGGTTCGGATGAAACTCTTCAAATATTCGTTAGCCAGAGAAGCGAGAAAATAGTTCACAACGCTGCGTCGAAACTCTATTGCTACATGGGAAGTGATGGTCAATGTGTTTCTCAGGAAGTGGTATCCCCCGAGTAAAAGAGTAGAAATTCGTGATCAAATTTACGAGTACAAACAACGTAATGGGGAACAACTTTTTGAAGTTTGAGAGAGGTACAAAGAATATTTAGATAGGAGTCCAAACCATGGTTTTCCAGATCAGGATTTGAATGAGAAGTTCTACAGAGGGTTGGATCTTATGACCCAACCAATAGCCAATAATGGTGTTAGCGGGTGTTTCATGAATAATTCCTATGCTAATATTACTGATATACTTGATCAATTGACTACACATATTCAAGCATGGCATTCGAGTAATTATGATGGCCTATGACTTGGGACACCATTGATTCAAAATATTGTGAAAGATTGCCAGGAAACGCAACAGACATGGGCATAATTTGCCACTAGTCTTTCTTTACTTACAAAGAGTCTTGATGAAAGGGAATCGGAGAAGGTGAACGTTTGTGAATATATCTCAGGCATGCCACCTGGAATGTACTAAGTTCAAGAGGGTCCCCCTCCGCCAGTTGAGAATGTTCAATATGCAGATTACATAGCGAAAGAGGATATTCCTGGGCCAATTCAGAGATATTAGAGACCTCAACAAGGGCAGGGTGCATATAACAACTACAACAACAACCAAGGGAACTACAATAACAACTATGGTGGACCGAACTAAGGTAGATACAACAACAACAATGGTAACTTTGGAAACAGAAGTTCCAACCCTTACATTCCACGAAAAGTGCAGTCTAATGGTTAAGGTAGTTCGAGGTTGGAGTCAATGCTTGAAAAGGTGTTGGCAAGTCAGACAAACATTGAAAAGACATTATCTGGGCTATCAGAGACAGTGGTTTCTCATTCAGCGGCTATTCAAAACCTTGAACAGCAGATGCGTGATCTTTCTAGAGAATATCTTGCTAAAAAATGTGGGCTTGCTAGTGATACTATTCCAAACCTAAAGAATGGTAGTGGTGTAGAACGTACTTTTGCTATTAGCACGAGGAGTGGTAAAATACTTCAAAGTGCTGACAGGAAGGTGATTGATCCATATCCAATAATTGAGGAAGAAGAGGTGCATTCTGATGTACCTATCGTAGATGATGAGGTCCATGGTGAAGATAAAGTTGCAGATATTCTAGAGGTTGCTGGTGTTACAAGAAAACACATGATAAAAGGGGATTTTCTCCCTTTGACTCAGATGTACAAAGCAAAACCTCCCTTTCCTCAGAGGTTGGCAAAGAAGAATGATGATGCTAAGTGTCAGAAGTTCTATGATCAGTTAAAGCAGTTAACAGTGAATTTTCCATTCTTAGATACTATCAAAGAGATGCCCGGATTTGTTAAGTTTGTGAAAGACCTGCTTACGAAGAAAAGGTTTGTTCAACATGAGACAGTGAATTTAACTCACTGGGTAAGTTCGATTATTGCTTCCACCACAGTTCAGAAGAAGGGAGATCCAGGGGCGTTTACCATTCCGTGCAATATTGGACTTCATGCAGTCTCCTGGGCTTTGTGTCATAATGGGACGAGTATCAACTTAATTCCCCTTACTATTTTCAAACAATCTGGATTGGAGATGCCTAGACCGACTTCTATGTGATTACAGATGGCGGACAAATCTATCAAAAAGCCAGTTGGGGTTATAGATGATGTGTTGGTGCAAGTGGGTAAGTTCATGTTGCTTGCTGATTTTGTTATTCTGGATTGTGCGGTTGATAGAGCTATTCCCATCATCTTAGGAATACCCTTCCTTGCTACGGGCAGAGCGCTTATGGACTCCGAAAAGAATAAAATTAAGTTTCGAGTGAATGATGAAGAAGTGACTTTCCAAGCAAGAAAGGGGATGAAGTTGCTAAGAGCTTATGAGAGTATCTCGGTTATTGTTTCGTTTAATAGGATTAATGATGCTGCCAAACATAAAATGGAAGAAGAAAGTCTGGGAGAAGCTCTTGCTGCGGTTCTGATGAACTTTTATGCAGATGATAGGGAGGGCTACGTGGAAACTATAAATGTTCTTGAGGGTCTGGTTTCTTACACCTACTACCCAAGAAAGCTTGATCTTAACCTTGCAAATAGAACTACTCCACCAGCTAAGCCTTCTATTGTTGAGCCACCAAAACTTGAGCTTAAGCAGTTCCCGTCACACTTGAGGTATGAGTTCCTGGTCCAAACAAGACATTGCCAGTAATCATTTCAGCATTACTGACCGAGGAATAGATTGAGCGTTTAGTGGAGATTTTGGGCGAGTACAGACGTGCTATTGGTTGGACCATAGCCGATATTCGGTATTCCTTCTGGTATTTGTGAGCACAAAATTCAGCTAGAGGAGGACAGTAAGCCGAGTGTTGAACATCAGCGGAGATTGAACAAAAACATGCAAGAGGTCGTGAAAAAAGGAGATCATAAAGTGGTTAGATGCTAGGGTAGTGTATTGATGGCAGACAGCAAGTGGATGAGTCCTATTCAATGTGTTCCAAAGAAAGGAGGTTCACTGAGGTGCCTAATGCAAAGAATGAGTTGATTCCCACTCATACAGTTACGGGATGGCGTGTTTGCAAGGACTATAGGAAACTAAATACTGCCACTTGTAAAGACCACTTTCCCATGCCGTTCATAGATCATATGCTGGATAGGCTTGCTGAGAGGTCTTACTATTGCTTCTTAGATAGATACTTTGGCTACAATCAGATCAACATTGCCTTTGAAGATCAAGAGAAAACGACCTTTACTTGTCCTTATGAGACGCTTGCGTTCAGCCGAATGCCCTTTGGATTGTGTAATGCACCAGCCACCTTTTAGAGGTGCATGATGTCGATCTTTTCTGACGTAGTAGAAGACGTTTTCGAAGTATTCATGGATGATTTCTCTATTGTGGGTGATTCTTTCGATGATTGTCTTAGCTATCCGGGTCAAGTGATGAAAAGATGTGAAGGGATAAATCTTGTGCTAAATTGGGAGAAGTGCCACTTTATAGTGAAGGAAGGGATCGTCCTTGGTCAAAAAATCTCTGAAAAGGGAATTCAGGTCGATCAAGCTAAGATTGATGTGATTGCAAAACTTCCTCCACCTATCTCAGTCAAAGGTGTCTGAAGTTTATTGGGACATGTTGGGTTCTACAGGTGCTTCATCAAAGATTTCTCCAAGATTGCTAACCCGATGTGCAAGCTTCTTGAAAAAAAGGCTAATTTTATGTTTGATGACAAGTGTCGAAAGGCGTTTGATGAATTAAAGGAGCGCCTCACTACTGCTCCTGTTATTGTTTCTCCTGATTGATTCTTGCCTTTTGAGTTGATGTGTGATGCTAGTGGTTTCGCGATTGGTGTTGTCCTTGGCCAGAGGCATAATAAAATTATGCACCCTTTCTACTATGCTAGTAGGACTCTTAATGCGGCGCAGATGAACTACACGATGACTGAACAAGAGTTGCTTGCTATAGTATATGCTTTTGAGATGTTTTGGTCCTATTTGTTGGGGTCTAAGGTTGTGGTGTACACTGACCATGCTGCGTTGAGGTATCTTATGCCAAAGAAAGAAGCTAAGTCGCGACTGATTTGTTGGGTCCTTTTGTTACAAGAGTTCGATTTCGAGGTGAAAGATCGAAAAGGGTCCGAAAATCAAGTTGCTGACAATCTCCCTAGGCTTGAGGAAACTTGGGTGCCAGTAGATGAACTTGATATGTAAGATGCATTTCCAGATGAGCAAGTTTTGGCGGTCTCTATGCAAGTGGCACCTTGGTATGCGGATTTTGCTAACTACTTGGTGACTGGAATCATTCCTGACGAGATCAAATCTTATCAGAAAAGAAGTTTTTGCGCGATTCTCGTCAGTACTATTGGGATGAGCCATACTTATTCAGAACTTGCGCTGATAACATTATTCGGCGTTGTGTTCCAGAAAGTGAAGTAATGGAGATTCTGAATGCCTGCCACGACTCTCTAATCGGGGGACATCATAGTTGTACGAGGACTGCTGTAAAGGTTCTCGGATGTGGTTATTATTGGCCTACTCTCTTTCATGATGCTAATTTGATGGTGCATTCTTGTGATCAGTGCCAACGGCAGGGGAATATTAGCAGTAGGCAAGAGATGCCTATGAACTTTGTAATGGAAGTTGAGGTGTTCGATGCTTGGGAGATTGATTTTATGGGAACCTTTGCAAGCTCTAGTGGCATGAAATACATCTTGGTGGCTGTTGACTATGTTTCTAAATGGGTAGAAGCGGTGGCTTTACCTAATAATGAAACTAAGAGTGTCATGGGATTCTTGAAAAAGAACATATTTACTCATTTTAGTACCCCCAAGGGCGATAATTAGTGATGGTGGTTCTCAATTTTGCAATAAAGCCTTTGCGAGATTGATGGAGAAGTATGGAGTCAAGCATAGGGTGGCAACCCCTTATCATCCTCAGATAAGTGGGCAAGTTGAAGTCTCTAATCGGGAGATAAAGAGTATTTTAGCAAAAACTATTAATGCAAACAGAACTGATTGGGCCCACAAGCTCGATGATGCTCTATGTGCTTACCGAACTGCCTTCAAGACTCCGATTGGGACTTCGCCTTTCAAGCTAGTTTTTGGTAAAGCATGTCACCTGCCAATTGAACTTGAACATAAGGCCATGTGGGCCTTGAAGAAATTGAACATGAATTGGGAAGAAGTGACCAAACTCGAGTTGGATGAGTTCTTCTATCAGGCCTATAAAAGTGCGACATTATACAAAGAGAGGATGAAGCAGTATCACGACAAGAAAATCCTGAAGCGGGAATTCTACAAGGGTGATCCTGTCCTGCTATTTAATTCAGATTGAAGCTGCTACCGGGCAAATTGAAATCACGGTGGTCAGGTCCCTTTAAAGTGGTAAGTGTCTCACCCCATGAAACAATTGAATTGAAGTTCGAAGATGGAACTCAGACTTTTTAGGTGAACGGGCAGAGGGTGAAGCACTACCATGGTATGATTTTGAGTGATAGAATTGTTGACCGATATCGGTTGAAGCACCTTGGAACGAATGCTGACTCGGCGAGTCCTGACCAAGAGTAAATTGGTAACAGCGTCGTACTGCGACGTTAAATCAAGCTCTTCTTGGGAGACAACCCAAGTTTAAATTTCTTTACTTTTTTTTTTTTTAGGTTTTTATTTTTTTTAACTATTTAAACGAGTGTTGAGTGCGCAGGAACTGAAACTCGAAAAACCAGCAAAGTGACACCAGAGCACAAAGACGGGTCGTCGACATATTGATGGACTATCAAAGTGGAAAGACGGTATGCAGAGTTGGTAATCTGAGGGTTAGCAATTGCTACCCTACGGGTAAGTAAGTCGACGAGCATGACAACGGACCGTCGACACGTTGATGACACCGTCGAAGTGCTTGTCAATAGGTCAGTGCCTTTTAATTTTTTGAAGTCATTTTTAAGCTTTGACGAGTCGTCAACATGTTGACGACTTGCCCAAAATATATATATTTTTTTTAAAAAAAAGTCGCATTTTTTGGAAATAAAAGGGGCAAAGTCAAGTTTTTTTAAAAACTCCCCACATACTGCCTTTCACTCTCCCTCAAACTCTTCATCTCCTTAATTCCCTCCATAACTCCCCATTAATTCCTCCACATTCCTTCACCCATTAAAACTCCCAAAACCCTCAATTTTCACCACAACTGAAAACCCCAAGGTCTCTGCCCTGCTATCACAAAAAATCCTCTATTTTTTTTTTATTTTCACTCAATTGTTTTTGCAAAACTCGTGTGGATCAGGTATGTAGGGATAAATTCGGCCCTTTCTTGTTGTTTTTGTTGTTTCTTTGTGCTAAAATAGGTAATAAGTATGCCTAAGGTTCCTAACTTAAGGTATATAGAGAATGGAACTAGGTTTGTGTTTATACCATGAATTAGTGGGGGTTGTGTTAAATGGTTGGGGAAGTAATATAGGTGATGTTGCATGCCAAGGGTAAAAATCATTACTTAAGGTTTGTACTTGTTGAATAAAATTCATGCTTAAATTTGTAAAATTGTGAAATTATTTGTTGGGGGAAGGGAATTTGGTGTGATTGCTGTTAGTAGGACTCGTGGGGACAAGAATATCATACCCCCATTGAGTCGGCAGGCATTTTGATCAACATGTTGATTCATTATGCCCGCCAATGGTTCGTAAAAGAGGAAGAATGTCAAACATGTGATTTGAGGAGTGAAGTCTTAGTAACACCAACGGGTTGGAGGGTATTTTGATTAAAAATATCGGTTTGATGTCGTTATACCCGCAAAACAAAACCTGAAAATTATCAAAGGTCAAAAAGGTCAAAGATGAGGGTGAAGTTTTAGTAACCTGAAGCCCCAAAACCCTAAATGTGCAAAAATAATTGAATGTATGTTCTCTGATTGATTGGAGTTAAAAACATGAAACCAAACCAAAATCAACAAACTTATAGTTGCTGTTGCTAGGGCCGTAAACGTGTCGAGGGCACCATCGACAGGTCGACAGACCGTCTTTGTACAAAGATGATACCGTCAAGCTGGTCGAGGGTCCATCGAAGCACAACGACGGTCTGCAGATCCAACTCAGAGAACTGAGTAAATTTTTTTGAAGCTCAATGTGTTTGATTTCACTCGTACAGATTAACTAGATTTTGATTTTTGATGATTGCATGTACGGCACCACCCAAGTTGACAACTACCCGAGGGGTGGCTCGAGGCAAACTCAAAGAACAACGGGTCAAAGGAGGCCCAGTGACGAACCCACACTTAGAGATGAAGCCTCGAATGATGAGCCTGAGGTGATGCCAGAAAAGAAGAATAGGGCTATCGTTTCCCTTTGGAATAGGCAGGTTACTGTACCGGCTCCTGCACCACCTAGTTCCTCCCAGTCTAACGCGGAAGGATCATCTGCATTTGGGTCAGTGAAGGAACCGAGGATGAGGGTTTGGAGGTTGCATCTGGAGATTCCTCACCTGCCGCACGGCCACAGTCTACTGAGGATGCTGCTCAATCCTCTCAGCACCTTCTAGATCCTAGACCCGTCAGAGCTCACAACCTGGTAATTATGATAATGATGCAGATGATGATGAGGATAGGGCTCGGGAAATCAGAAGCAAGAGGCTTGAGGACCGTTTTACTGTTGACGGTGCCAGGGAGTTATATGAGTATGGCATTGAACTAAACGATGATGGCATCCACCATAAAAATAGCACAATAAATGAAGGGTGGCAGATCAGTTTTGAGGGGCTCGAGAACTTACCCAGGGCTAAATAGCTCATTCGCCATTATCAGCTAGAATTTATGCAGGAGCTACCTAGGGATAATTGTTCGATTTTGGTACGTGAGATATATCCTGCATATGAGGCCTTGATTAAGAAAGTCAGAAAGAGGCGCCGGAAATTACGGGAGTTAGAGCCACTGAGAGAGGTTGAGATCAGAGTGGTGAGTGTTGATATATCTGCCCAGGCCATCAACAAGGTATACTTTGGCGATAATTACACCGCCACGAGGTAAATAATTGAGTTAGAAGACAAGCTGCTGAGACGAACAGTCCTTCAGGGACTGGGTAGCTACAGTGGTAGGGCGTTCGAGCAAGAGGACTGAGTGTACTAACTTGGCTAATCGGTTAGTGAAGAGATGGTTGACTTTGGAGGGCAAATTCTGGTGGAGCGTGGTACAGCTGTGGCTTCTCCCCACTCAGGCCGATAATGCACTTACGGCTAATAGGCAGGCTGTCGTTGCTGCATTGATGTCTAGATACCCGATTGAATTCAAAGCATTGGTGAGTATTAAGATTCAATTGAGGGCTTCCCATCCCAACACTTCACTGATATATTCATGCCTGATTACAGAGCTAGTTCGGAGGTCACCTGTGCATTTTATTCCTGACATCGACCACCGGATTATAGCTTCGTCCACTTATTCTTTCGAGAAGAGCAAGAAAAAAGCCGTCGATGATAGCCAGGGAGAAGAAGATTGGTTCCCAGTGGCACTTGGAGGGGTACCCCTACCTCAGGAGCTGATTCATCCAGGGGCCGCGGATGACTCTACACAGGAGTTACCCGCCACTACTGCCCCTATTACTATGACTGTCCAGACTGCAGATTCTGAGATTCCAGCTACTGACACTGTTGATGCTTCCATTGAGACTCAAACTGCTATTCCTGAGCGACAGACCTTGGCTTCACAGCCCTCACAGCCCATGAGGCCAGCTCCACAGCCAGCGGGCCCAGCAGTAAAGCCCCAAGGTATAGCCAGAGTTGATCCCTATGCCTTCTCGATGGAAAACTTCCGAAAATTTGCAAAACATGTGGCTACAGCAGATCAACAGTCGAAGGTCATAGTGGCCCAGCTCCATGATCTTGTGAGACAGCGAGTGGTTGAGATTGTAGAGCCTGTGAGGCCTACACTGTTAGCTCGGCTGGATAGTTTTGAGATAAGATTGACAGCATTGGAGCTAGCCCGCCAACCACTTCCACTGATGCTTTGAGGGCAGAGTTAAAGCAGCTTAAGGCTGATGTTTTGTTGTTAAAAGCTCGTGACCCGAACCTAGTAGCATCCCCACCATCCGTTGCGACGAAGATTGAGGAGAAGCTTCCAGTAGTGCAGTTAGTGGCGTCTACCGCGGCGGGTGGTCAGGGAAAGAGAAAAAGAGTAGTCATTAGTGAGAAGGAGGAGGAGCTAGGGGAGGTAAGAGAGAGTGCTCGTCTAATGGGTTCGAGTCTAGAGGCGCAGCACATGGCAGAGGCCATTCAGAGATCTCTTGTGGAGAATCTCCCTTCTGGGACCACAGGAGCCACTTCGAGTAGTGCTCCAGATGGGGTACCATTGCCACCGCCCCTTCCTACTCCAGTGCCAGCAGTTACAGGTACTACTATTGATGCTGGTACAGATGTTGCTGCTTATGCAGCCACTGATACTACTGCTGGTGCGGTTGCACCACCTAATGCCTCGCAGACCGATGAGTCACGAGATGAGCAGTGTGCCTAGTGCGCCACAGGTATTCCTACTCCTTTGTTTTACTTTTACTGCATTGGGGACATTGCAAACTTTTTCAGTTGGGGGTGGCAGTATTTGATTTGTTTGTATTGTAGATATGTGTTTAGGACCCCCTCGGCGTTTCTTTGCCATGGTTCTTTTCCTGAGAGGTTTATTTTGTGTTGAACCTGGAATGTTTAGATCGTGTGTAGATAAAATAAGTAATTTTGACTTAGGTGGTGGTGGTTGGATTAACTGAAGGCTTTCTTGTTCTGGTTTGAGAAAAAGTACTCTCCTCCAATTTATTTATTTTTGAAAACTTGGACTTGGTTGTTTAATTGACATGCATGCTTCTTTCTGTGACATTTAGATTATTGAGCAACGACGACCCATCAAAGTGCAAGCCGACCTGGAACAGGACTGGGATTGATTATTCCGATTTTAACTTGTATAAATACCTGTTTAGGTTTTATTTTTCAGACATCTGGAGTTTTAGACTTGTAGTAATTACTTTTGGGTTTTTATTACTTTTGAATATTTTCCAGACAATTACATTCGTTTGCTTTCAAGTTTTATTCATAAGTTCAATACAAAATTAAATTATGCAATCTTCAATTTTCTATTGTTTTCTTTTTGCCATGAGTAGCTAAGCACCTTTACTAAGGTTGTGAACACAAGGATGGGTGTTGTGTGATTGGGAATTGTGAATGATATGCGCATAATGGATTGTTAGGGTTTATTTGTTCTTCGTTTTCGTCATATAGTTAGTGGTTGCAAATATTAGCTAACGCCATCAACTTTGGTTTATTTGGGAAAATAACTAGGGTTAGGTAAGAACAAATAACAAGAACTCAAGGCGATAAACCTTGTTTAATAAATTCACTTAGGAATAAGACGAATTTACTTGGCATAATTAACCGTTCTTCATGCATACTTTCTTATCTTTGGAAAAAGCATTTAAAGAAATAATCTTTTCTTATTGTGAAATTGTATAAAGGTTAAGTGCATCCAAACAAACGATCCATTAGAAGTATATCAAGATCGATACCCATGATCATACACTTTATCTGGCGGGGACACAACCTTGGTTCTTTTTACCCATACATTTACAACTTTAAATTTCTAGTCATTTTAAATTAGTTCACAAACCAAAACAACTATAAAACCCTTTTTCTGGAATACACCAGGACCCCAAGATTAGTATAATATTTGTTTGGTAAACTTTTCACACCATAGTCTCTGTGGGATTCGACCGCAACCTCATTGGGTTACTATATTTGACATCGTCCGCTTTACGCTATTAAAAGTGTAAATTTGAGCGTATCAGTACACGTGCTTCCCATAATCACTCTACACCTACTGCACATTTTGTGTGCAAGTTCGGATCCAGATAGAAAAGATCGAGGCTCGTAGCTCCTTGGATCATTTTCTTAGAGTCAGGGTGAGCCGATGATGGTTGCACGGCGCAAGACTCCTTTCTATTTTACTTTCTATCTTATTTCATTCCAGTCATTGTTTATGTATTCTTCAGAATTAAATTCGGATTTAGTAGCTCTGTAGTTATGACTTCCAGGTTTTGGAGGATGTATTGAGTTACACTATTTCATGTCTTTATTATCAGACCTAGTATGATACTTATCATGGTTGTTCTTTATTAATTCCGCAATTTATTTATGTTTCGCAACTTAGTAACAATTTGGGAATTTTTTGTCATGACAACATTGGTATCAGAGCCCTAGGTTCAATGGTCTCACAAGAACAAGAGCGGTGTCTAATAGAGTCTTGTGGATCGATACGTTGACATCCATACCTATCTTCGAGAGGCTATAAGACATTTAGGAAATTTCACTTTTTTGATCCTTATCATGCGTTCTTGACCTTATCGAATACTATGTTTGTCGTTCCAGTCTTTATCACAGTTGGTGAGGAATAGATCGACGACGGCTGGAGAGCAGGAGCACGCATCCGCACCCGTACCCGCACCTGAGCCCGTTTCTAAGGTTGTTGTTCAAGAAGGGGTAGGGGACGAGGAAGATGTAGAGTTCGAGTGGCGACACCAGCCAGAGGCTTAGGCCAGTGGCACCTCAGGGCTTTGCTAGGGCAGCATCTCCTGAGCTGGATGCGGTTGATGAGGATGTGCAAGTTCAAGCTAAAAAGGTTGGACCGAGATAGGCACCTTCAGGTTTCATTTCTACACATGTGCGTTAGGACACTTTGGTTCACATGTTGGGTTTTCTTGAGAGTATAACTGAGGCGGGTATTCTACCAGCTACTTCTAATGGTTCTCCGACTAGGTTGGAGGACAGACTCATGATCTTATGACTGCTCCCAAATTTCAGACTCCAAGGGCTAGGGCAGCACCTGCTGTGGCTCCCCACTTCATGGGTATGTCAATTCCAGGTTTTGCTTCACCCCCAGCTACTCAACCCACGATGTCTGTTGAAGAATAAAATATGTTTAAACACTTTAGAAAGATGGATCCTCCTAAGTATGATGGAGACCCATAGGTTGTTGCTTATTAGTTATTGATTAGCTATCATGAGAGGTTGCACAACCTCGGGTTAGTGGAGTCTCGCGGTACAGACTACAACATTTTTTGACATATTAGCCTTTAAGCAGCGGTAAAGGTTGTTTGTTGATATCAGACTAGCAGGGTCGCCTCCGTTCATTTGGGCTTCATTTACTCAGGCATTCTTAGAGAAGTTTCTACCTATTAGTGTGAGAGGGAGAAAGAGGGCTCCGTTTGAGGTCTTATCCAAGGGCGGAAAACTGTGACAGAGTATGAGACCCAGTTCCACGTGATGTCTCTCCATGATTTGATGATTCTTCCTGATTAAGCTGAGAGGGAGAGTAGGTTCGCTAATGGATTATTTTTCCATTTCGTTTGATTGTGCCATAGATGGCTGCCACAGGGTGTTCCTTCCAGTAGATTATGGATGCGGTTTGAGAGGCTGAGTTTATTAGGCGTGAGGATTATGAGGAGCGGGTGGTCAAGAGGCCCCTCTTTGCCTCTAGTGTTGGTACCTCATTTGGAGGTAAGGGGACATCATGGTAGTCACACTACCATCAGCCCAGCAGGCCAGTGTATGCAGTTATGGCAGTATCTAAGGAAGGCCAGTCGGTGCGTACTTCTTATGGTTTCGGTCAGTTGACTCCAAGTGCTTATAGACCGTCTGGTCATGGTAGATATTCGGGTTCCAATTATTCTTCTTAGCGATCCGCAAGAGGGATTGTCCAAAACTTAGGTGTGGTGGTCAGCATCAGAGTTCTCAAGTTCCCATGCCAAAGATAATGGTGGTCAGCATCAGAGTTCTCAAGTTCCCATGCCAGCTAGAGGTGGTTCTCATGGTAGTAGAGGAGATTCTCAGGTAGGCAGGGGTGGTATTCGGTCTGGCCCAGATAGTGGTCGCGAGGGTACTCAAACTACGGGTGATTGTGCTCACTTATATGCTTTTCAGGGCAGACCTGAGGCAGAGACCTCCAATGCAGTTATTATAGGTATACTTTTGGTTGGCCATCATTCCACTACTGTATTATTTGATCCAGGCTCTACCTATTCTTATATGTTTGCATACTTTGCCTTGAGTTTGGATATGATGTGTTATTCCGTAGACTTAGCTATTCATATTTCTACACCTGTTCGGGATTCCGTAGTGGTAGGCAAGTATATAGATGTTATGTAGTTACTTTGATGAGGTATGACACCTAGTTAGATTTGAAAGTCTTTGATATGGTAGATTTTGACGCTATTCTTGGGATGGATTGGTTATCTCCATACCATGCGATCTTCGATTATCATGCTAAGAAGTTACCTTAACCATGTCAGGTATCCAATATTGGACTGGGAGGGTGCTCTTAATCAATATCTGAAGAGGGTTATATCATTTCTTAAGGCTCAAAAGATGATGGAGAAAGGGCGTCTCTCCTATTTAGCGTATTCGAGATACTAGTTCGGAGACTCCTCCATTAGAGTCGGTTCCAGTAGTGAGAGGGTTTCCAGAGGTATTTCCGTTAGAATTTCCTAGCGTTCAACCCGATCGTGATATTAATTTTTGTGTTGATTTAGAGCTGGGCACTCAGCCCATCTCTATGCCACCATATCTGATGGCACCGGCCAAACTAAAGGAATTGAAAGAGCAATTGCAAGATTTGTTGAGCAAGGGTTCATCCAGCCTAATGAATCACCATGGGGTGCTCCCATGTTGTTTATGAAGAAGGATGGATCTATGCACATGTGTATTGACTATCGATAGTTGAATAAGGTGACAATCAAGAACAAGTATCCAATTCCTCGCATTGATGATTAGTTCGACCAGCTTCAGGGTGCTTCTGTCTTTTCCAAGATTTATTTGAGATTCAGTTATCATTAGTTGAATATTAGGGCGGAGGACATCTCTAACAGAACTTTTCAGACGTATTATGGGCATTATGAGCTCTTGGTGATGTCATTTGGGTTGATTAATGCCCCTCCAACCTTAATGGATTTGATGAATAAGTTATTCAGACCCTAATTGGATTCCTTCATCATTTTTTTGATCGATGATATCTTGATATTTCTCGTAGTAGAGATGAGCACAAGCAACATTTTAGGATCGTGCTTGGCATTTTGAAGGAGAAGAAGCTTTATGCTAAGTTTTCAAAGTGCGATTTTTGGCTTAGTTCGGGTGCATTCTTGGGTCATATGGTGACTAAGAATGGGATCATTATAGATCCTAAGAAGATTGAAGCGGTTCGAAATTGGATTAGGCCCGCCTGCAGTCACCGAGGTTCAGAGTTTTATAGGTCTTGCGGGCTATTTTCTGCATTTTGTGGAGGTGTTTTCATCCATTGCATCAAAATTTACTCACGAGGAGGTATTTCATTAATCCTTTGAGTGTGAGACGAGCTTTCAAAATCTTAAGACTTTGTTGACTACCGCTCTGATTTTGACCCTACCTATCCAGAAAGAGAGATTTACGGTCTATTGTGATGCTTCTGGAGAGGGTCTTGGGTGTGTGCTGTTGCAGAAAGGAAAGGTGATAGCTTATGCTTCAAGGCAGTCAAAGGTGTATGAAAAGAATGTCACGACCCAATTTAATAAGCCGTGAAGGCACCAAGTCCCACCAAGCTAGTAAGCCATCCATAACCTAAAATTAGCAAAAGGATACATATAACATGCAGAAATATCAAACAAGTCAATTTGAAGTCCAAATACACTTGATAGTCACACCCATACATTAATAAAGATACAACCATCCCTGAATTTGTAGTCACAGTACAAGAACTTCTAAGAATACGAATACAAGTTTGAAATAGTACTCTAATACACTGTCTGATTCAAAGGACAGGAAATAAGGGATAGAAGCAAAATCCAGTGCTACAGATCATCATGTAGCTCACCGCGAACTCTCCTGGACTACTTCCTTAACAAGAAACCGTGAAGTCTCGGGATCCACTCATACCGAGCACAGAATCTGCACAAAAAAAGGTGCTGCAAGTGTAGCGTGAGTATGGAAAACAATATGTACCCAGCAGCATTGTCGACCGACCTAACGAAAACGGCGACGAGGGCTTGTCTACGAATACTACATCCACACTTAGCTACTATAAGTCCACAATAATAATGATCACAATATCCATAATAACCTAAAGTTATAAGCCTAGGTGAAGCTTCTAACTCCTTAAGGCCATCAAGTAGCCAAATGTGTATTTAATATCTACCAAGCAGCAGTTTAAGTAATTCAAAAACCAAGAAATCAATGAAATACTGTGATATGCAATGATGTACAATGCAAGGCTTTTTCCATCTCCCAGTACATACACGTTTGAATTCAATGAATCGTGACCCATGGGGGACTCTCGAGGTCCATATACAAACTTGGCATTCTTAGATCTCCCAGATCACATCAGGTATCACCTATTTTAGGCTTCTAATCTCTAAACTCAGCCCCATAAGCTCAAAATCACAATACTTGGCCCTTAGGCCCACATTACGTGTCATATAGCCAATCTGGCGCGCAATACCATCATCACTCCGTCCGAAATAATTACCCATCGGACGTTTCACAAGTATCCGCAAATGAACATGAGATATAACAAACATAAATATGACATGCAACATAATAAGCCATCAAGCTAAGCAATAAAGACTCAATCTTTAGTTTATTTCCACTTTTAAACGAGTATTGACGAGTGATGAGAACATACAATTACAGATGAGACATGTAATAAGCATATAAGTAATAAATAAGGGATCTCATATCCCAATCATAGACACAATCCATCTATGTTATCAGCTAATGCCTAAAGCATGACATTTAGACCGGACTATATAATGGAAAATATGCAATTACCCTTATCATGACACCTGTATCCGATACAAGTGCTCGTCACCACACAAGTACTGAAACCCCCTTATGTTACTCCATTGTGCCCCTTTACTAGTCTAATTTTAATCAACCATGACGCTTAAGTTAAGGTTCACAGTCTCAACATTCCAGGAGTATAAGTTTGACTGTCACTGCAAGGCCTTGCCTTTCTGTAAAGCCTTCGAACGCTCCCAATCTCTTCAAAAATGGATTACATGTAAGAATACGAGTCAAACAATACCCATATTTTCTATAAACTATTCGGGTCTATAAAGTCACAAAAATACCCCCATTCCAAACACTAAAGGTCAAATCGGTAATTTTAATGCAAAATCGGGTTCGATGGGGTCAAATTACTATTCTATGAAATCATATGAATCCAATGATACCCATATTAGTATACTTTAAATCTGAACCCAAAAAGTCACCCAAATTAGGATTCCGAGCCACGAAGGGCAAAATGGCAAATTCGTTCCATAAATAGTTTACCTATAATTTATAGTCTATATCTCCAAAATCAATCAAATCCAACATCAATTTCATGCTCAATTGAAGAAAATCTTAGTTCAAGCCTAGGGTTCATAAACCCCCAATTTCCCCAATCTTATTCATTATTTCTTGCATGAAAACCCTTATTAATCCGTGATAAACTCAAAATACGATGATTAGGAACCAGAGTCAATCTGTTCATCAGAAATTGCTTTGCTACTAAGGAAGTTTTATCCAATGGGTGGTACTAACTTCATTTTCATCCTAATGCAAGAATCTCTTTAATAGTAGAGGTCAAGATCTGATAGGCTACTTACAAGACTTGAAAGTTACTCTTCAGGTTCTATAAAATCAGTTTTCCTGTTGAGTTAGTTCTGAGGATGCATAACTTAGGTATTTGATCCCATAGTATCACACCCCAATCCTGATAGGCCATGACGGGCACCCGACCCCTTACTTAGAGCCGAGTGAACCCGCTGGTTCTCGTTATGTTCATAATCTCACTGGACTCTTAAATCACGAAATGAAATGCATAATGAAAGCTTTTCAAAAACATTCTTTTCGTCATCCTCAAATCAAGTAAAATCTGTAATCATATGAAATTCGTAACATAATGCATAATGCTACGTCGGCTTGCAGAGCCGCTTACAAGACTGACATGCTATATACGTGACTCTGTCTGCAAAGTCTCTAACATCAATCCAGATACCATAACATAGACACTCTAACTCGGCAACACTCCGGAAGGAAATGGAGCTCGCCAATCCAGCTGGAACATCTCCTAGCAATATCCTCTACTCATCTGTATACACCTGCGTGGCATGAAACGCAGCGTCCACAAGAAGGGACATTAGTACTAATATTGTACCGAGTATGTAAGGCAGAAAGTGCAACAAAATAGCCATATATTAAAGGTGAGAAGAATAAGAATAAACCTGGTATTTCTGAACTACCGATGGAAACCTAGCATGTGTATACATACCTCTCTCTATACTCTCGCATGCTTAACCATATCTATGTACAGTACTATGCCTTTATCTTACTAATCATCCTATACTGACAGCCCAACTGATCAGTGGTAACTGCCCGATCGGCTACAGTCCGGTGGTAATCGCCCATCCGATTATCGCCCGACGGTAGAGCGCAACTGCCCGACTAATTAGCAGTAAAGGCCCGACCGGCCATAGCATGGTGGTAACTGCCCGACTGGCTGCAGTCCAGTGGTAAATATATACATCTGCCCAACCGGCCATAGCCCGGTGGTAACATCTGCCCGACTGGTCGTACACCAGTGGTAATTATAATCAACAACATAACTAAACATCCAGTAGTAATCTCTATGCCCTTCCCGAGGTCATCACTTAACCGTAGGGTCTACATAATCACATAAAACTTATAAGCACAACTCAGGTCATTATTACTTTTTCCCGCTTGACTAAACATTAACCAAGTCTTAAGGTACAACATGAACCTCTCTTCGAACATTAAATACCTCATTAGGGACCCTCTACTAGCACTCTAGTCATGTCCCACAAAACATTCCTTAAGACACCTTCCTAAACTCGTTGGATTATTGGGACTATCGTCATCGCTATATCTCACCTTGAAGGAACAAGTATCATAAGGTGAGATCAATCACAATGAATAATTTCAAAGGTCATGAATGAGCTCAATAATATCATGAGATTCATAGGTGTCTAGCATTTGTGGAAACAACGATATAATGGATATAGTACAAAGGTTTATAATAAGGAATCATGCCTTTAGAAAGAAAGGGTTTAGCCTTAACACACCCGTTCCACCTCTCATTAGCTATGCTTATTTGTCCAAGCTTGCAAGTCTACATTTAAGAGGATTTACACTAACGTTAGCCTCTTCATCGCACACTTGTTCCAAGTTTAAAATCAAACTATACTATATTCTGCCAAAAATCGGGCAGCATCTCCCCTGTTTATATGCCTAGCCCGAATTCTCCATTCAACAACCAACAACAACCACAACAATACAAATATTAACCATAATGTTTCCAACACCAAAATACTTCATAAACACCACATATGGTGTTTTTCCCATATTTTGATCACAAAATCATTTTATAACAATTTTACAGCTCCTTCTACGTAAATAAACTAAGATTAACGTTAATAGCAAGAGATTCATACCTTTCTTTCGATAAGAATGCTATATCTTCACTCCTCCACCTTGAGCTTAAGCCACAGCGCATTAATACACAATTTTGTAGTTGCAACTATACGCCGTCTGGATCGGAATTTGGGAATTATACCTGGTTTCGGGCTAAAAGGTTGATGGTGGAGAGTAAGAGAGTATTCAAGAAGGTTTGGGTGTGTTTTGGACGAAAATATGACCGACTTAAATTTTCTTCAGCGCGTTCGCGCTGGCTTTTTTTTTTCTGACTGCACCTTCGTTCAGTAAAAAGGTCATAACTCTTGCTCCTGATATCGTGTGAGGGCCCACGACCTATGGTTGGAAAGATAATTCAATTATATACAACTTTCATGCTTGGAGGTGTTTCAAATTCCAAACTTATAATATCGTTTTGGCCCCTCCAAGTCAGATCATCCGAAAATGTTCTCTTAAATCGTCCTTTTGGAGGGATTGTGCTCATATTTAGCTGAAGGGTCCTTCTTAAGACTTGCTGAACTTTCCATATACTACTCATATGTCCTTTATAAAACTCCCAAGGTGCGGGCCCCACTTATCTTACTGTAACAAGGGCTTTTCGTCAAGTAACATATGAACCAATTCACACCATATTGTCTCCAAATGTCATATGTGTATATATTCTTAGACTTAGATCCCCTAATCCTTGTATGACTTTACTCTTTTTCGAGCTCGTACCACGCCGTCTACGATTTTGTAGCGCGAAATTTTCCGGGGTGTAACACATAGCTCCTAGTGAGAGCTTAGAAGTGACTTGAGATGTAACCAAACCAAGAATTGGAAATTTACTGCAGTTTTAGTCAAGTTCAGTTTTTAAAAACTGTTTCTACTTAGTTTCAGCACTTTTGGCCTTGTATTTTCTGTTTTTATGCTTTTCTGTTTTTTTGTACATATTTTTTCTCTTAATAAAATTACAACTAGCCTTGAGAGCTAGTTGATTTGACTAAAAAAAAATTCGAAGATTAAGAACTTACCCAATGGATGTATCTTGCAAAATCTTCCGGAATCCCCTTAAAGGCAGCTCTCAAATGCCAAATATGTGAATGAGAGGTCTAATCACGAATTGGAGAGTTAAATATCGTTTTTGCCCAGCGATCTTCTCTTTTGTGGACCCGTACCCACTTTTACAGGTCTGCTTCTGCGTCTAGCATATGCAAGTTTCACTTAATCAGCCCAGGTCCGCATATTCCCCTAGGAGCGGTCTCCCGGATGTGGGGCTTCTTTCGCAGGAGCGGGCATCAACCCACTTAGCCAAATCACCGCACCTGCGCTCACCTTACGCAAGGTGCGGCTCCATAGATAAGAGCCGAGCCTCGCAGGAGTGAGTAAAAAAAAAAGAGAAAATTTTGCAACTTCTAATTTTGATCCAACACCCAAAACTCATTTGAATCATCCCGCACATGAAAAAAATATGCAATCCACTTCTAAAAGACGCTACGAACTCACTCGCGCCCTTGGAATTTCCAAAGAGGTCCTTGACTCGGTGTTGACTGAGGTCAATTCTAAGTCTCTTAAAACTAGAATTCCAACCAAATGACTAAAATACCCCTGAGTTTCTCGATAATCGAACCAACTACTGAACCAGTTCATATTCGACATTCTGGACCTAATGAAATCAACGAAAGTTCCAGAAAGACCCATCTATCCCCGATGTTGACTTTGGTCAACCAACCACTTAAGAACTTTCAAAAATTCCATTTTCTCACCCAAATCTCATCCAAATGCCTCGGGAATGGTGCCACCCATCTCAGTAAGTCAAATATACTCTAATGATTTTAGGGGTAAAATAATCAAAATATCAAAAAAAAACCTATTGGGTCGTTACATCATCCACCACTTAAACACATGTTCGTCTTGGAACATGAAAGAGAAGAGAAATACCTGAAAAGCTGGGGATGTCTAATCCGCACATCTTACTCAATCTCCCTGGTTGCCTCCTCAACTGGATAATGCCTCCACTGAACTTTCACTCAAGCAATCTCCTTGGACCTCAACTTTTGGATCTGTCTATCCAAAATAGCAACTAGATCCTCCTCAAAAGTCAAGTTCTGATCAAGCAACACCGAGTCCCACTGAATCACATATGAACCATCGAAATGATACTTCTTAAGCATGGAAATATGAAACACGGGGTGAATACCCAACAAACCAGGAGGCAAAGCCAACTCATAGGCTACCTCACCAATGCGCTGACCAATCTCAAACCGAACAATGTACCTAGGGCTCAACTTTCCTTTCTTCCCAAAACTCATCACACCCTTTATGGGTGAAACCTTCAACAGAACACATTGCCCTACCATGAATGCTAAGTCCCGAGCCTTTCGGTCCGCATAAATCTTACATAAACTCTGAGTTGTGACAAGTCTCTCTTAATCAACTTTACCTTATCCAATGAATCCCAAATCAAGTCTTTACCCCAAGTTCACACCTCAAATACATTGAACCAAGAAACTAGAGAACGAGACCTCCTGCCATATAATGCCTCAAAAGATGCCATCTCACTTCTTAAATGGTAACTGTTGTTGTAAGCAAACTCCGCTAAAGGCAAAAACTGGTCCCAATGACCACCAAAATCAATCACACAGGCCCATAACATATCCTCAAGGATCTGAATAGTACGCTCAGACTGACCATCAGTCTGAGGGTGAAATGCGGTACCAAGCTCCACTCCCGTGCCCAACTCCTTCTGCATCGATCTCCGAAAATGGGATGTAAACTTAATACCTCAATCCGAAATGATAGAAATAGGTACACCATTCAAACGAGCTATCTCTCGGATGTAGATCCTGGCCAACTTCTTTGAATTGTAGGTAGTCTAAACTAGTATGAAATTAGCCGACTTAGTCAAATGGTCCATAATGAACCAATAGCATTGAATTTCCCCAAAGTCCATGGTAATCCTTCCACAAAATCCATAGCAATTTCTCTCCCATTTCCGCAAAGGGTGCAGCAAGTGTAGCGTGAGTAGAGGAAATAATTTGTAAGCAGCATAGTCGACTGACCCTAACTAATACGGAGATGAGGGTTGGTCTACGAATACTACTTCCACACTTAACTACTACTAGTCCACAACAATAATGATCAAAATATTCACAATATCCTCAAGTTATAATCCTAGGTAGACCTTCTAAACCCAGAAGTCCATTAAGTAGCCGAATAAGCATTTAATTCAACCAAGCAACAATTCAAGTAAGTCAACAACCATGAAATTAATGAGATATTATGATATGCAATGCCTTTTCGATCTTCCGGTACACACACGTTCAAATTCTATGAATTGTTAGCCATAAGGGACTCGCGAGGTCCATATACCAACCTGACATTCTTATACCTCCCAGATCATATCAGTATCAGCCATTTTAGGGTTCCAATCTCTATACTCATCTCTTTAAGCTCAAAATCACAATACTCAGTGCTTAGGCCCACATTGCGTGTCATATAGCCAATCTGGCGCCTAATACCATCATCACTCCATCTGGAATCAATACCCATCGGACGGACCTTTCACAAGTATCCTCAAATGCACATGCGATACTATAATAAAGATGAGTATGACATGCAACTCAATAAGACATCAACCTAAGCAATAAAGACTCAATCTTTAGCTCTTTTCCACTTTTAATCGAGTATTTAGGAGTGATGAGAACATAAAATTACATATGGGACAAGTATTAAGCATAAAAGAAATAAATAAGGGATCTCAAATCCCAATCACGGACACAATCAATCTACGATATCAGCTAAAGCCCAAAGCATGGCATTCAAGCCGGACTATATAATGAAAATAATGCAAATACTCTTATCATGATACCGGCATCTGATAAAAGTGCTTGTCACCTCACGAGTATCGGTACCACCATACGTTACCTCATAATTCCCTCTTATTAGTCCAATTTTAAGCAATCATGATTCTTAAGTTAAGGTTCATAGTATTAACATGCCTGGAGTTGAAGTGTGATTGTCACTACAAGGCCTTTCCTTTACGTAAAAGCCTCCGAACAATCCCAATCTATTCAAACACAGATTACACATAATAATACGAGTCAAATAATACCCATATTGCCCGATAAAAGATTTGGGTCTAGAAAATTGATCTAAAAACCCCGTTCCAAACCCCAAAGGTCAAATGCGTAATTTCATTGCAAAATCGAGTCCAATTGGGTAAAATTACTATTCTATGAAATCATACAAATTAGTTGATACCCATATTAGCATACTTCAAATCCGAACCAAAAAAGTCACCCAAAATAGGATTCCGAGCCACGAAGGGCAAAATGAGAAATTCGTTCCATAAATAGCTTACCCATAAATTATAGAGTCTATATCCCAAAAACTAATCTAATCCAACATCAATTTCATGCTCAATTGAATAAAATCTTAGTTCAAGCCTAGGGTTCATAAACCCCCAATTTTCCCAATCCTATTCATGATTTCTAGCATAAAACCCCTCTTATTAATCTGTGGTATAATCGAAATACAAAGATTAGGAACCAGGATAAATCTGTTCATCAAAAATTGATTTGCAACGGAGGAAGTTCTATCCAATGTGTGGTATTAACTTCTTATTCATCCGATTGCAAGAATCTCAATAGTAGTACAGGTCCAGATTGTTACACCCGGTAGTTTTGTATGTTGAGATTCGAGCTACCTTTTAGGAGGTATATGAGATTCTATGCGCTTATCTTATGATTGTGAGGGTTTCAGTTAATATAATAAGCTATGGAAGGATTGAAGGGCAAGTGAATCAAGGAAATTAAGTTTGTTGGATTTTGGAGAAAAATGAGGGGTAATTTTGGCCCTGCCTGAGGAAGAAATATCTTATAGTATATGAGGAGTTTTGAAGTGAAACAAAAACCTAAATTGAAGTTTGAGAAATCTAGTTTCCAACCCAACAAAATGCGTGTCAATCAAACATCGGAATAGAGAATTATGAGCATTTTAAGATGGGCTACCAGTGCAGGGCTTAACCGTATGTGAATGCACCAAAAGGTGGCATGAATGAGCCGAGTAGCATGGGGCAACTTTGCGCGAACGCGCAGAAGGATATTAGAGTCGGTGCCAACCGACTCTAATCCACTATATAAGGGTTAAAACCCCCATTTTTATCCATAATAATTTCCCCAAATGTTCTAGAGAGCTAAGCAAACATATGAGAGCTTATATACAACACAAGAGTGATGATTTTGAGTAATTTCAAGTGATGGAGTATTAATCGATGTCAGGATAACGTGTAGTTGCGATTATAGTTTTGTTCTACGACGAAGTTGGTTCGGATTCAACACAAATATTGAAGATCTTGCTATTCTATTAAGGATAAAGTTTGGGTGAAGGGAAAGCATCGGAATAAGGGATCCTTTAAGTGGTGGCTTGACGGATAAGGTATGTAAGGTGTTTGTTTCTCTCTTTCCTTGGCATGAATCCAACTAGAGCATGACATGAATGTTCCATAACAAAATCACTCCATTCCTATGTCATGTAGCTCAAATCTTAATGTCTTAGTTTTTTTATTTATTCTTGGTATATTATCATGTTTATCATCATTAAGTTATTTCTTTGGATTCGATACGAATTCCATAATTTATTCGGAGGTCACCGACCTTATGTCACTCCGACTGAGTACTGGCTTTTATTGGGCCCTCATGCATGCTATTTACATTATGTATATGTATATAATATATTTATGGATCTGGCCATTCGTTCCACGGTAATATAATATATTTATGGATCGGGTCGTACATTCCTCGGTACTAACATATGATATTTATGGATCGGGCCGTTCGTTTGGCGGCAATATAATATATTTATGGATCGGGCCGTATGTCCCTCGGCATTAACATATGATATTTATGGATCGGGCCATACGTTCCTTGGCACAAACATATATGGATCGGGCTGCACGTTCTGCGGCACTATATTGATGGATTAGGCTTTACGTTCCACATCACTTACATTTATGGATCGGGTTGTACGTTCCATAACACTAACACTTATATTATATTATATTATATTATATATATATATATATATATATATATATATATATATGTGTGTGTGTGTGTGTGTGTGTGTGTGTGTGCTTACTTACATATGATTTTTTAGATTCATGCATTACATATTGGACGTTCTCTGATGACAGGTTACCTCTACTCTCTTTATATTTCTGTCCTACTTACGTTATTGCTTCCAGCCTTACATACTCAATACTTTTACCTATACTGATGTCCCATTGCACAAGACGCTGCATTTCATACTGCAGGCTCTGACTCGGTTACTGGAGAGCAACCGCAGTAGGACTTCCGGATTCAGCAGTATCAGAAACTGCCACTACTCCAGACTTGCTATCTTTTGGTACTTTTAAGTCAATGCAATATATGTTTATATATACATTCTTATAGGCTCATAGATATAGTTAGGCATGTAGATACTATGTATGGTCTTGCCGGCCTTGTCTAGGTTGTGATTTTTTCCTGTAAGCCTTGCCGGCTTTATGATACTCATGATGTTGTCGCGACCATGTCGGTTTGCATATGTACATATATGTGGATTATCAGATAGTTCTATGTTGGGCCTTTTCTGCGTGCAAGTGTATGCTAGGTTATAGTATATGGTATTTAAGGTAACCGTTAAGTCAGGTCGTTCCCGACCTGTGACTCGGAGCCCGAGTCAGGTGGTTCCCAGCCTATGAGTTAGCGCCCGACATACTCCTCGTTGGGGGTGTGACAAATTGGTATCAGAGTAGTTCAGTCCTAGGGATGTCTATGAGCCGTGTCCAGTAGAGTCTTGGGTATCGGTATGTTGTGCACCATATCTATAGCCAGGATGCTATGCGGAATTTAGGAAGGTGCTTTTCTTCATGATCTATATCGTGTGATAGAGCCAAGTAAGGATGACATTATCTAATCTTTCCCTGTTTATATTTCAGCAATGCCTCAAAGAAAGAAGAAGGCCAGCAAAATACGGGACGCTGTGGGGAAAGGCCCTAGCCGAGTATCCCCAGTCGAGTTAGGGCATGGCGAGGCTCAGAGCGCTACCCCCTAGCATGCTACTTCTACTCTATCAGTTACGAAAGAGCATGATAGAGCTCTAGTCCTTCTGGCTCCTCAGCCTCCAGCTCCTCCCCTTGCTGTTCCAAATCAGGATTTGCAAGATGCAGTCCAGTTATTGACTAGATTGGTGGCTACTCAGACTCAGCGGTAGGCTAGCCTTCTGGACAGAGCTGCTAGTTCCCGCGTGCTTGACTTTCTTACTTTGGACCCTCCATTTTTCACGGGGACAAACCTAAAGGATAATCCTCAGAACTTTGTAGATCGAATGGGCCGCGCTTTGAGGGTAATTCATGCTTCTATACAGAATCAGTAGGGCTAGCTTCTTATAGGTTGTGGGATGTGGCCGCAGTATGGTATGATTCCTGGCAGCAGTCGAAAGGGCGGAATGCACCTCCAGCAGTATGGTCCGAATTCACTAGGGCCTTTTTGGATCATTCTCTGCCTGTTGAGGGTTTACTGGAGTACCAAGGAAGAAGGTAAAAGCAGGCACTTGTCCTCTTGGGACAAAGTATGAAGGAGGATTAGGATTCAGATCTCTAGATGATGTGTCGAAAGCTCTTTTTGCCAAACTATGGTGGAAATTTAGAACATCAAATACATTATGGTCAGCCTTTATGTGGAATAAATATTGCAAGAAGAAGAAGCCTACTGTAGTGCAGTGGAAAGGTAGATCACAAGTGTGGAAAAGAATGATAGAGGCAAGGGATCAGGTGGATCAACAGATATGGTGGGAACCTAAAAATGGAGCATGTGATGTATGGGAAGATAATTGGACAAAACTTGGTTCACTCAAACAGGTCTTACCACCAGATTTTTAGATTGACACCAGCATTGAAGAAGTATCACACTTTATGCATGCAGAAGGATGGGATGCACAGAAATTGCATGCCAAACTGCCAAGTAATGTGTGTGATCATATTTTACAAGAGTTGAATATAGTGGAGCATTCAGAGGAGAAAGATAAAGCCTGGTGGATGGCTAGTACTACAGGAGATTTCACTGTAGGGAGTTCTTGGAATTTGCTCTGGAGAAAGGCTCAAACAACAGCTTACTTTTCAAAGTTGTGGCACAAAGGAGTTCCATTCAAAATATCATTCTTCCTTCGGAGACTGTGGAATTTCAAAATTCCAGTGGATGATGTACTAAGGAGAATGAATATTAGCATTGTATCTAGATGTAGATGCTGTCTAAACTCTCATCAGGAGGAGACAGTTCAACATCTATTCCTCACAGGTGATTTTGCAGTAGAAATTTGGCACTATTATAATGTTGTTGTGGGGATAGTTGTGCCAAGGATTCAGATTCATCAGACAATAGTGCATTGGCGGTATATGCAAGGTCCTACAAAACTCAAATCAGTTATGCAAGCAGCACCAGCATTCATATGTTGGAAATTATGGAAAAGAAGAAATACTATCATGCATGGGGGTAAGATGAATAAACTAAAGATGATAAATAGGATCGATTATAATCTACAGCAACTGGTGAAGACATTATATCCTTGGCTGAAACATATTCCACATGATTGGCCTCACATGGTGAAATATTTGGAGGATTACATGCCTAGAATAGGATATAAGATGGTGCAATGGAAATTTTCTGAGGCTGGATGGTTCAAGTGCAATACAGATGGGGCTTCTAGGGGTAATCCAGGGTTGAGCTCAACTTCTTTCTGCATTAGAGATGAGGTTGGAAACCTGATATATGCTGGGGCAAGAAGAATAGCTGATACAACTAACATCACGGCAGAATCTATAGCTATTTTGGATGGGATTGAGTATTCTATTAAAAATAATTTGGTGCCTGTAATGATTGAATCAGATTCTCTGTCCATGATAAACATTATTCAAGGAATATGGGAGATTCCATGGAAGATTAGTATGGAAGTTAATAAGATCAACTTCTGGAGGAACAAGGGCCAAGTGCAGTTTGCTCATATCCTTAGGGAAGGCAATGCACTTGCTGATTTTTTAGCTAACCTGGTTTTTTATTTTGCAGGTACAGTTCACTTTCATTCATTTGCTGAGTTGCCAACAGGTGCAAAGAAGATTCCCAATGCTGATGAGGTGATGATGCCTAACTTCAGAAGCAAGATCTACAAAAATAGAGAACCAGATTGATCATATTCTACTGATCATGCCAACAAGTGATGACACAAGATTCAATTACACAAAGAAATAAAGGATCATGATAACAGCTATGAGCTTCATAGGAGTGTTGTAGTCCTGGTTAGATGACTAAGGTTATCCTTGTTAGTGTGTGGTATTAACAGGAATGTTCATCCGACTAACAGGATTTCTTTAGTTTGCTAATCCAGCTACAACCATTCAACATGACTAAATGTGTAAGCTTGATCAGAGACAGTGGACAGCATAAGGACATCAACTATGAGGAGCTTCATACTACACTTCTTCTTGAAAGATTTTCAGTGAGATTAGATACCATAGCACCTGGTGAGAGCTTGAGGTGGCTGATAATGGCATCAATCCAAAGAAGGAGTGTTCTTGTTTGCAGTTTTTCATTGTTACACTTGGCTGCTCATACAAGACCTAGACTTTTCTTTCATTTCCTAGGATAGAGTAGCATAGACTTTTACATTTTTCCTCCATTTATTTTCATTTTATTTCTTTTTTCTGTAAATACTTCTATTTATTTTAATAAAATCTAACAGCATCAGGCTGATTGGCTTTGCTTAAAAACAAAAACGTTCATAGGGCCAGGGCTGATGAATTTCTACTGCTTTTCCAGAATAATATGAGCGTTCGAGCATATAGTTTGAAGTTTAACTCCTTAGCTAGATATGCTCTGGCGATGGTAGTTGAAATGGAAGATAGGGTACATCGTTTCGTGACTGGACTTGGGCCTCACTTGATTAAGGAGTGTATGACAGCTTCACTACAGGGTGGCGTTGATATTGATCGTATTCATGCGTTGCTCATAATTTAGAGGACCTTGAACATCAACAACGGACTGAGCAAGACCCGAATAGGGGCCGTTATAAGCAGCCCAGATCCGCAGGTTATTCAGGTGATTATCAGGAAGGTTATAGGCCTATCCTTATAGAAGATCAGCTCCTTCAGTAGTTAGCGCACCTTCCCAATTCCAAAGGCAGCGTTATGATCGACCCACTTATTCTGGACTGGGTCAGAGTTCGAGGGCACCAGCCCCTTTTTATAAGGGAGAATCTAGCCAGGCAAGGCCCTCATTGCCCTATTGTGATCAGTACAGTAAGGGACACTTTGGCCAGTGCGTCTAGGGTACGTGGGTGTGTTATTCTTATGGGCAGCCTGGTCATATTATACGGGACTATCCGGCCGCGGCAGAGGTGGTCCGGCATATCCAACAGGTTCGATCGCATGTTCTTCATCTTTTATTCACCCTCTTGTGCAAGGTTCTACTTCAACGCCAACAGGTAGAGGTAGGGGAAGAGGTCAGACATCTGGGTCAGGCAGCAGTCAGAATCGTATTTATGCACTTACAGGGTGGCAAGATCTTGAGTCGTCCCCGAATGTTGTGACAGGTATTTTATCCATCTATTCTTACGATGTCTATGCATTGATTGATTCGGGTTCCACACTATCTTATATCACTCCTTATATTACTGATAAATTTGGTATTAAGCCTGAATATTTGCTCAAGACTTTATTAGTTTCTACCCCAGTCAGGGAACATGTTGGTGCTAGACAAATTTATCGTAACTGTGTGGTTACGATATGTGGCTATGAAACTTTTGCTGATTTAGTGGAGTTAAAAATGGTGGACTTTGATGCTATTATGGGTATGGATTGGCTAGCCTCTTGCTATGCCAGTGTGGAATGTTGGTCCAAAACTGTTAAATTTCAATTTCCAGGGGAACCAGTTCTTCAATGGAAGGGCAATACCCCAGCTCCAAAGGGTAGATTTATTTCCTACCTTAGGGCACGGAAAATGTTCTCCAAAGGCTATATTTATCATTTGGTTCGAGTTAGGAGCACTGAAGATGAATCGCCAACGTTGCAATCCGTTCCTGTAGTAAATGAATTTCAGGATGTATTCCCCAATGAATTACCAGGTCTCCCTCCCGAAAGGGAAATTGAATTTGCGATTGACGTGTATCCGGGCACTCAGCCCATCTCTATTCCTCCTTACCGTTTGTCCCCTACCGAATTGTAGGAATTGAAGGTGCAATTGCAGGACTTGTTAGACAAGGGCTTCATTAAGCCCAGTACTTCTCCGTGGGGAGCACCGGTATTATTTGTGCGCAAAATGGATGGCTCACTAAGAATGTGTATTGACTACTGGCAATTGAATAAGGTGACTATCAAGAACAAAATATCCATTGCCTAGAATTGATGATTTTGTTAGACCAACTAGAGGGTGCTAAATGCTTCTCGAAGATTGACTTAAGGTCAGCATATCATCAACTACGTGTAAAAGGAGAAGACATTCCAAAGATAGCCTTTTGAATGAGATATGGGCATTTTGAATTCTTAGTTATGTCTTTCGGATTGACAAATGCTCCTGCGACATTTATGGCGCTAATGAACACAATATTCTGGCCCTTCTTGGATGTTTTTGTCATAGTATTCATTGACGATATCTTGGTATATTCTTGTTCGGAGAACATGCTGATCATCTCTGAAGGGTGCTGCAAACATTGCGAGATCAAAGGTTGTACGCAAAAATTTTCAAATGTGAATTTTGGCTGACTTTAGTGGCTTTTCTAGGCCATATTGTGTCTGATGAGGGTAATAAAGTTGATGATCGGAAGATCGAAGCCGTTAAGAATTGGCCCCGGCCAACAACAACTTCAGAAATTCGAAGTTTCTTGGGTCTTGCGGGGTATTATCGGAGATTTGTGGAAGGATTTTCTTCTATAGCAGCTCTATTTACAAAATTAACTTAGAAAGGGGCATAGTTTTAATGGTCAGAAGTGTGTGAGCGGAGTTTCCAGAAATTGAAAAATAAGTTGACATCTGCTCCTATTCTCACCCTTCCAGAAGGCACTGAGGCTTACACCGTGTACTGTGATGCGTCACGCACAGGATTGGGATGTGTACTAATACAAAATGGTAAAGTGATTGCTTATGCCTCTCGACAGTTATGAAAACATGAGCAAAATTATCCAACCCATGATCTGGAGTTGGCGGTAGTGATTCACACTCTGAAGATATGGCGGCATTACTTATACGGAGTTCATGTTGATATCTATACAGATCATAAAAGCCTTTAATATATATTCAAGCAAAAGGAATTGAATTTGAGGCAACGAAGATGGCTCGAATTGCTAAAGGATTACGATGCCGAAATTTTATATCACCCCGGCAAGGCTAATATTGCAGCTGGCGCTCTAAGTCGTAAATCAATGGGCAGTCTATTTTATGTGCCAACGGAAAAATTGGAAATGACTAGAGAACTTTATCGCATAGGAAATCTAGGAGTTCGCCTACTAGATTCAGAAGACACTAGGATTACCTTACAGAATATATCTCAATCGACTCTTTCCTCAGACATGAAGGTTCAACAGTATGAGGATCCAGACCTAATTTCTATCAAGGAAGGAGTTCAACAAAATCGAATCTCAGCATTTGAACTTGACTCAAATGGGGTTCTCAAATATCGAGGTCGCCTGTGCTTTCCAAATGTAACCGAGCTTCGGGACAGGATCATGTCAGAATTTCATTATTCCCGGAATTCAATTTGTCCTAGATCCACAAAGATGTTCCATGATCTCAAGGGCATTTATTGGTGGAATGGTATGAAGAAGGATATTGCTAACCTTGTATCTTAATGCCCCACTTGCCAACAGGTAAAGATCAAACATCAGAAACCCGGTGGCTTATTGCAAGGAATAGAGATTCCAATGTGGAAATAGGAAGTGATTAATATGGATTTCATCACGGGATTGCCCCATTATCGTCACAAATTCGATTCTATTTGGGTGATCATTGATAGGTTAACTAAATCAGCCCGTTTCTTGCCAGTAAGAACCACATATGCTACCGAAGACTATGCTAAATTGTATCTTAAGGAGATTGTGTGTCTCCACGGCATTCGTGTGTCTATTATTTTTGACAGAGGCACGTAGTTTATGGCAAAGTTCTGAAAATCTTTTCAGGAAAGTCTTGGTACTCAAGTAAATCTTAGTACGGCTTTCCATCCGCTGTCAGACGGGCAAGCTGAGCGAACTATTCAGACTTTGGAAGATATGTTACGAGCCTGTGTATTAGATTTTCAAGGAAGTTGGGATGATCATCTGCCTCTAATAGAGTGTGCTTATAACAATAGCTACCATGCCAGTATTAAAATGGCTCCGTATGAGGCTTTATAAGGCAGAAAGTGTAGGTCTCCTGCCCGTTGGTTTGAATTCGGAGAAGCAAACTTATTCTGGCCAGACCTTGTTCATCAAGCTATTGAAAAGGTAAAGCTTATTCAGGAACAGTTATGCACAGCTCAGAGTCATCAGAAATCTTATGCAGATGTACGACGACGAGAATTGGAGTTTCAAGTAGGTGATTGGGTGTTTCTAAAAATATCACTTATGAAGGGCGTGATGCGGTTTAGTAAGAAAGAGAAGCTTAATCTGCGATGTATCGAACCTTATAGGATCGTCCGAAAGGTAGGATAGGTAGCTTATGAATTGGAGCTACCATCAGAACTGCAAGCAGTTCATCCAGTCTTTCATATATCCATGCTGAGAAAATGTATTGGAGATCCCTCCAGAATCGTACATGTTGATGATATGCAAGTTACAGAGAATCTGACATACGAGGAAGAACCAATTGTCATTCTTGACAGACAGGTACGCAGACTCAGGACCAAGGATATGGCGTCAGTAAAGATTCTATGGAGGAGCAAGGACAGGGAAGAGATGACGTGGGAAGCTGAAGCGGAAATAACGTCCAAGTACCCTCACTTATTCGCTGCTATAGATGATGTTATTTCAGAAGAAACCTTACAAGAGTCTGCTCCATCAATAAATAAATTACAAGGTAAAAGTCATATCTCAACTCCTTGAGAGCCAATGTAATGGGAAATGTTAGTCTAATTATTGTATGATTTTGCGTTGCTGATTATGGTATCCGGTAGGGCATATAAATTGGAACTTGCGGTGTACACGTATTAGTAGTGCTCAAATCACAAGGGAGACTTTACTAAAGCTTGTGAAAGCATGAAATATAGGATTATACCTCAAGTACCCCAACATTCGAGGACGAATGTTTTTTAAGGGAGGGAGAATGTTACACCCCGTAGTTTTGTATATTGAGATTCAAGCTACCTTTCAGGAGGTATATGAGATTATATGCGCTTATCTTATGATTGTGAGGGTTCAAGTTCATTTAATAAGCTATGGAAGGATTGAAGGGCAAGTGGATCAAGGAAATTAAGTTTGTTGGACTTTGAAGAAAAATGAAGGGTAATTTTGGCCCTAATTTTGGAGGAATATATTATAGTATATGATAAGTTTTGAAGTGAAGGAAAAGCCAAAATTGAAGTTCGGGAAGTCTAGTTTCCAACGCAACAAACCGCGTGTCAATCCGACATCGGAAAAGAGAATTATGAGCATTTTAAGATGGACTGCCAGTGCAGGGCTTAACCCTGCGCGAACGCGCCAAAAAGGTGGCGCGAACGCGCAGAGTAGCACTGGGAAACTCTGCGTGAACGCACCCCAGGGTGGCGCGAATGCGCGGAAGGAATATAGAGTCGGTCCCAACCGACTCTAATCCACTATATAAGGATTAAAACCCCCATTTTTCTCCATAATAATTTCCCCAAATATTCTAGAAAGCTCAGCAAACATATGAGAGCTTATATACAACACAAGAGTGAGGATTTTGAGTAATTTCATGTGACGGAATATTAATCGAGGTTCGGATAATGTGTAGTCGCGATTATAGTTTTTTCCTACGACGGAGTTGGTTCGGATTCAACACAAATATTGAAGATCTTGCTATTCTAGTAAGGATAAGGTTCGGGTGAAAGGCAAGCATCGGAGTAAGGGTTCCTTTAAGTGGTGGCTTGACGGATAAGGTATGTAAGGTGTTCGTTTCTCTCTTTCCTTGGCACGAATCCAACTAGAGCATGAACGCGAACATTCCATAACAAAATTACTCCATTCCTATGTCATGTATGTTATATCCCGTGTTTTCACACGTTTGGAAAAATTCGATAAATAATGGATTCTTGAGATACGAGGTCAAATTTGATATTTTATTGAACGTAGGAGTTATGCATGAAAGAATAGAGTCATGAAAGTGTGGGACAAGGTTAAGGGTAATTTTGGAATTTTGGAAATTAGTTTCGGGAATTATAAAATACGATCCATAAGTTATTGGGCTCAAACATTGAATTGTAAGTGAGGCCCAAAAAGGGGTGTATGGCCGGCCACATTAGGCCATGATCCAAGCCCAATTTTAGTTGGTCATGTGCTTGGTCATGTGACCAAGCACTTCAACTACATATACCATAGAAGACTTAAGAAATTAGAGATAAGAACAACAAAGAAAATAGAAGGAGAGAAAGAAGACCATTTCGGGTTTGAGGTGCAAAAATAGCCACCATAAATATTGTTCTAAAAATTCAATTCTTGTTGTTTTCCTACTAAGTCAAGGTTCCTTTGCATCTTGGTATAGTTGGTTTGGAGTGGGAAGCATTAGATTCCTCAAAGTGAACACAAGTTCAAGTGAAGAAGACTTGAAGAAAAGGTAAGAATTTCTACCTTTTTATTGTGTTATGAAGTTTTGATTGTGTTGTAGTATATAGAAATGTGTTGATTGTATGGAAAAATGGAAGTTTGCAATGTGGGTTTGGTATATGGCTTGTAGCCGTGTGTATATATATGTTGTATAGCAAGGTTGTGTTGAATTTATGTTATATTCTAGTTGTAATTGTGATGAAATGCATATGGGAATTGAAAGTTGGATGAATTTAGTTGATATGGAAAAATAAGCATATGGCCGTGTGGTATATGTGGCTTGGGAATGAAATGGATCAAGTTTGTTTAGTGTATTGGAGTGTTGTTGTAATGCTTGGCATGGAAATGAAGTTAGAATGATATAAGTTTGTATTGAATTGGAATGTAAACACTTATGTCGTTTTAGTATGATTTTCCGACATTAAGGAAATGAAGTTGTTTGGTTGTGAATTAAGATGATCATTGATGAATTTGGAAGTTGGAAACTTGTTATGAAGTTGTATGCCAAAGATTTGGTGTTTTGCATAAGTTATGATTTTGGCGGAAAGTTGTATATTATGTATATCGAGTGTATATCTTAAGGAAAATGATATGAAATGTCTCTAAATCTATATTGTGATGATCTTGAGTGATAATGGATGTGAAATCATGATGTTAGCTCGAAAGTTTGGGTTGAATTGAAGATTATGTCAACTTGTGAGAAAAATGACTAGTTGAAGGATATTTGTGTTTTTAATGTTTATTGTTGATATTGATGTTGTCGTTTGGGTTGTTGTTGATGAATTATAGCCGAGTTGAATTCTCGGGGTGATATATGTATAGGGGAAGTGCTGCCGAAATTTCGGTAGCCAAATATGCATTAAGTTGGAACTTTGGTATTCATAGCTTACAATTGGTAAACTTGACCAATTGCAGTTTTTCGACGAAACGGGAAGTGAGTTTGGAAAGGCTTAAGGAGCGTGAAAGGTATGTAAAGCAAACCCAATTCTTCCCTGGCATGCCCCTAGTGTGTTAGGGTCGGATCCGGGCCTCGAAGGACCTCTTGGCCCTCGGAATCCGCAAGACAAAATTTCAGTTTTTCCTTCAGTAGAATTGAACCATTTTGATACGCTTTTTCTGAAATTATGCAATTTTTCTCTAAATTATTCAGAAAGCCATAGAATGTCTGTATAACCTTTTTAGGTGATACTATATGCTTAGAGGGCACAATTTGAGCCCGCCGCCTTGTTTGTCCCAAGGCGGGCCCGCTATTTACGGTTTTGCCCCTAATGTGCTAAAGCTTCCTTTTTAAGCGATTTTTGAAAGAAATGTTTTAATTACCCTACTAATCACTTAACGAATATTATTTTAAATATTCTGTTAAATATTATAAATTATTTTGACACTCGGAATGACTTCGGGAAAGTTGTACTTCTGTAATTTATTATGATATCCGGAATACATTTAATATGATTACGTCCGACTCCATTTGATTTGTTTGTCTTTGCTACGCTTCATCGAGTCTTTGAAAACACTTATGATATTTTTAAATTGCATTAGTCTCTCACTACTCCATTCGTGGATGTCCCAATGTTTCCCACACTGAGCCCGGGCCAGGATATGTTGTCAAGCGTGATTCTCTGCATTGTTCGCCGCGCCCCGATGTGAGGGGGCAGGTATACGCGTACATGGGTCTGTGGAGTATGATGTGCCATGTCCGCCTATTCTGATCTGATCTGTTATGGCCATCCTGATATGACATTTTATCATACGGGGCCACGCCCCCTTTTCTGATTCCTCTGTATTGTGGCACCAGTGTCGGGAGGGTGACCACGTTCTGTCTGCCGAGTCCCGTGGCAGGGATCGGATATGATATGACATGTGTTTCTGTACACATTCTGTCTGATTTGGAAATATGCATTTGACACTCTGGATTTTGTACTCATTTTCTGTAATCATTATGATTTGACTTCTGTGATTCCGCTTTACATATTCAGTACATATTTCGTACTGACCCCCTTTCTTCGGGGGCTGCGTTTTCATGCCGCGCAGGTACAGACGACAGGTTTGCTGATCCACACGTTTAGGATCCCATTTCTGCTATTTTGGGGCACTCCCTTCTTCAAAGCCCATCTTTTGGTACAGTCTGTCACTGCTATCTGGATATGTACTTTGTTCTGGGTATGACGGGGCCCTGTCTCGTCTTATGATTATGATATGTTCTGTAGAGGTCTGTGGATACATCTGTGTGGGTTCTGTACATATGTTTGGGATGTTTTGTTTTATGATAGCCTTATCGGCTTCTGTGTGCCAAGTCTGCTCTTCTGCTAAATTCTGTAGCATCCACTAATGTTATTATTATATTATTATTCTGATAATATGCTAATTTGGGTATCGGGTACGTATAGGTGCCCAGCTAGGGCACTGGTCGCGGCCCACGGGGTTGGGTCGTGACAAAAGTGGTATCAGAGCAGTTCGTCCTCGGAATGTCCACAGACCGTGTCTAGTAGAGTCTTGTTTATCGGTGTGTTGTGCACCACGCCTATAAATAGGAGGCTATAGGGCATTTCGGATACTACCCTTCTTTCTGTCTTAGATCGTGCGATAGAGCTGTGTTATCAGGATGACCCCTCCGTAACGAGTGGCTATATTTGCAGATATGCCTCCAAAAAAGGCAACAGCGGCCCAAAAGGCCAAGTCAGCAGCCTTGGGAGAGACTAGCCGGGTCCAGAGGATTACCAGGGCCCAGGCAAATATTGCTCCAGAGACTTTGCCCCAGACAGAGGGTTTTTCTACACCGCCACTCGTGGAGGAGATTGGGGCAGCCGTAGCTGCAGATCGGGGGGCGACTCCACCGCCAGCTCCCGCAGTTCCAGTACCTGAGCCTCCAGCTCCACGGCCAGGCACTGAGGATCAGTCTATGAGGGAGGCAGTCCAGTTACTGACTAGACTTGTGGCAGGGGAGGTTCAGGGGCATGGACTGGGAGGTGACCGGGCAGTCAGGCGTGATAGTTCGAGAGCCCGTGAGTTTTTGACTTGTAGTGCTCCAGAGTTCTTCGGGACAAAGCCCGAGGAGGATCCTGAGGAGTTTATCAGGAAGATGCGACGCACTCTAGATTTGATTAATGCTTCCGAGACAGAGTCAGTCGCGTTAGCTTCGTACCGGTTATATGATGTGGCGGCAAACTGGTACGAGTCACGGGGGCTATCCAGAGGGGACGACGCTCCCCCAGCAGTTTGGGGCGATTTTTCTCAGGCATTTCTTGGACATTTTCTGCCCCCAGAGTTGCGACGAGCCAGATCTGATAGATTCTTATTATTGAGGCAGAAGGGCCGCAGTGTCCGCGACTATAGTTTGGAGTTTGATTCCTTGGCCTGATATGCACCTACTGTGGTGGCTACTATGGCGGACCGGATGCACAGATATATTGTGGGGCTGGACCGGTATTTTGTTGATAGTTGTTTAGTATTGGCTGCTCAGCCCGGTATGGACATTGCCCGTATTCAGGCCCATGCCCAGGGCATGGAGGATCGGGGCAGAGGAGGACACCAGCCTGACAGGGGCCAGGATCGGAGACAGCCCAAGAGGGCCAGGTCATCTGGAGATTTTCGGGGCAGACAGCCCCAACAGCCGCAGCAGCCTAGCAGATTTTCATCTCAGCCGGCGCAGAGCGCACCTCCCCAGTCTACAGGTCGCAGATTCGATAGCCCAGGGTATTCAGGAGTAGGCCAGAGCTCCAGGGCTTCAGGTTCACGGACAGATAGGGGTTCTAGTCAGATGAGGCCACCCAGGGTTCAGTGTTTTTTTGCGGCAGATACCATACGGGAGAGTGCTACAGAGCCACCGGTGCGTGCTTTTCTTGTGTCCGTCAGGGCCATTCTGTGAGAGATTGCCCGTATAAGGGTAGTTCGGGTGGTGCAGCGCAGCCTACCGGATCAGCCGCTGGGTCTTCATCGTCGTCAGTGGCTATGTGCCCTACGGGGCAGGGTTTTCCAGCACCAGCAGGTCGCGGCAGAGGCCGTGGTGGAGCTTCTGGTATTAGCGGTCCTTCGAACCGCATTTATGCTTTGGCCAGCCGCCAGGATCAGGAGGCATCTCCTAATGTCTTCACAGGTACTTTATTGGTCTTCTCTCGATCCGTGTATGCACTAATTGATCCAGGTTCTACTTTATCATATATTTCACCCCTTGTTGCCGGTAAAATTGGTATTATGTCTGAACCTATAGAGCCATTTGAGGTAGCCACACCGATAGGGGATTTTGTTGTAGCAAAACAGGTTTATAAAGACTATTCTGTGATTGTTTGTGACCGTGACACTAAGGCAGATCTGGTAGAGTTAGATATGACTGAATTTGATGTTATTATGGGTATGGATTGGCTAGCTTCCTGTTACGCTAATGTTGACTGCCAGAATAAGGTGGTTCGCTTCCAGTTTCCCGGGGAGCCAGTTATAGAATGGGCTGGTAATACAGTATCGCCGAAAGGTAAGTTTATTTCATACCTTAAGGCAAGGAAAATGATTATAAAGGGTTATATCTATCATCTGGTACGGGTGCAAGACTTGGACGCAGAGACGCCGACACTTCAGTCAGTCCCCGTGATTAATGAGTTTCCAGATGTTTTCCCCGACGAGCTTCCAGGTCTTCCTCCAGAGCGGGAAATAGATTTCTCTATTGATTTACTCCCAGGCACTCAGCCTATCTCGATTCCTCCGTACAGAATGGCGCCTGCAGAATTAAAGGAGTTGAAAGAGCAGCTGAAGGATTTGTTAGATAAGGGCTTCATCAGACCCAGCACTTCGCCTTGGGGAGCCCCGGTATTATTTGTGCGTAAGAAGGACGGGTCGCTGCGTATGTGTATTGATTATCGGCAGCTGAATAAGGTAACTATAAAGAATAAATACCCCCTCCCCAGGATTGATGATTTGTTTGATCAGCTGCAGGGCGCTAAGTGTTTTTCGAAGATAGATCTTCGATCCGGCTACCACCAGGTACGAGTACGAGAGGCCGATATCCCTAAGACAGCTTTCCGGACCCGATATGGGCATTATGAGTTCAGGGTCATGTCTTTTGGGCTTACTAATGCCCCCGCAATATTCATGGATTTGATGAACCGGGTATTCAGGCCATTCTTGGATATGTTCGTAATTGTATTCATTGATGATATCCTGGTTTATTCTCGGTCTGAGGCGGAGCACGCAGATCATCTGAGATCGGTATTAGGGGTACTCCGGCATCAGAAATTATATGCAAAATTTTCTAAGTGTGAATTCTGGCTGTCTTCAGTGGCTTTCTTGGGGCATATTATCGCAGCTGATGGTGTCCGGGTGGACACCCAGAAGATTGAGGCCGTGAAGAATTGGCCCAGACCTACGACGCCCACCGAGGTACGTAGTTTCCTGGGGTTAGCAGGTTATTACAGGAGGTTTGTGGAGAAGTTTGCTTCGATTTCAGCGCCTTTGACAAGGCTGACTCAGAAGGGAGCTAAGTTCCAGTGGTCTGACGCTTGTGAACGGAGCTTCCAGTTGCTGAAGGAGAAGCTGACTTCAGCCCCAGTCCTGACTCTTCCAGAGGGACCGGACGGGTATGTTATTTATTGTGACGCTTCTGGCATAGGGTTGGGCTGTGTATTGATTCAGCACGGCAGAGTTATAGCGTATGCTTCCCGGCAGCTCAAAAAGCATGAGAAGAATTATCCTACCCACGATCTGGAGCTCGCAGCGGTGATTCATGCTCTGAAGATATGGAGACACTATTTATATGGCGTTCATGTGGATATCTATACTGATCATAAGAGTCTCCAGTATATTTTTAGACAGAGAGAGCTTAATTTGCGGCAGCGGAGGTGGCTGGAGCTTCTGAAAGATTATGATGTAGATATTCTGTATCATCCGGGCAAGGCTAATGTTGTTGCAGACGCGCTCAGTCGGAAGTCTATGGGCAGTTTGGTCGATTTACAGCCAGACAGGAGAGAGATAGCCCGTGATGTTCAGCAGTTGGCTAGTCTCGGGGTTCGTCTGGCCGATTCTGGAGATACCCAGATTTCTGTTCGAGGGTTTTCTGAGTCATCCATCAGGGACGATATTAAGCGGCATCAGTTCGAGCATCCTGTCTTAGCTCGGTACAGGGACACAGCCTATGATAAGGAGAGGACTCCGTTCGAGTTTTCACCAGACGGCACTATGTTATACAGAGGCAGGTTATGTGTACCTGATATTGCAGGCCTTCGGCAGCAGGTCATGAGCGAGGCACATTATGCTCGCTATTCGGTCCATCCTGGGTCTACGAAGATGTATCATGATCTTCGATGCTTATACTGGTGGGACGGTATGAAGCGGGATATTGCAGAGTTCGTCGCCCAGTGTCCTAATTGTCAGCAGGTCAAGATTGAGCATCAGAAGCCGGGTGGACTGTTGCAGGAAATGGAAATCCCGACTTGGAAGTGGGAGGTTATTAATATGGACTTCATTACAGGTTTTCCTCGCACTCTACGGAAGTATGATTCCATCTGGGTCGTTGTGGATAGGCTGACGAAATCAGCCCACTTTCTTCCCATCAGGACTACTTATTCCGCCGAGGATTATGCCAGGCTCTATATTAGAGAGATTGTGAAGCTTCACGGAGTTCCTCTATCTATTATTTCTGACAGAGGCGCCCAGTTTACGGTGCATTTCTGGAGGTCTTTCCAGGAGGGTCTAGGGACTCAGGTGAGTCTGAGCACAGCCTTTCATCCTCAGAGCGACGGACAGGCCGAGCGCACTATACAGACGCTGGAGGATATGTTGCGGGCCTGCGTTATTGATTTCAGAGGCAGCTGGGATGATCACTTGCCGTTGATTGAGTTCGCATATAATAATAGTTACCATTCCAGCATCCAGATGGCTCCGTACGAGGCTTTATATGGCAGGAAGTGCAGATAGCTGATCGGCTGGTTTGATATTGGCGAGACAGAGTTGATTGGCCTAGATATGTTCCAGCAGGCCGTGGACAAGGTGAAACTTATTCGAGAGCGACTGTTGGCAGCCCAGAGTCGACAGAAGTCATACGCGGATAAACGGCGTCGACCGTTGGAGTTTCAGGTAGGCGATTGGGTATTTTTGAAGGTAACGCCTATGAAAGGCGTGATGCGGTTCGGCAGAAAGGGTAAGCTCAGTCCACGTTATATTGGGCCTTATCAGATTGTTCGGAAGGTTGGAAATGTCGCCTATGAGTTAGATTTGCCATCCGATCTGGAAGCGGTAC